>NC_045971.1:273818-325706 GCF_010909765.2 Amblyraja radiata | reverse complement strand
GCACAGCGAGCCACACCCCCAGCGAGCCCCTCCCCCCCAACACAGCTAGCCCCTCCCCCCCCCACTGTCCAAGCCCTGGGCCCTGTCAATGGGGGCAGCGAGTGGGTGAGCGGCAGTGAACGCCCCGCCCCCAGCACAGAGAGCCCCTCCCCCAGCTAGCCCCTCCCCCCAACACAGCGAGCCCCTCCCCCCAACACAGCTAGCCCCTCCCCCCAACACAGTGAGCCCCTCCCCCTGCCCGCCCCTCCCCCCAACACAGCGAGCCACACCCCCAGCGAGCCCCTCCCCCCCCACTGTCCAAGCCCTGGCCTCTGTCAATACAGGCAGCGAGTGAGTGGCCGTGTCTGCCCATTCTCCCCCTCCCCCCAGCCCGCTCCCCCCGTCAACCCCCATCCAAGCGTACCAAACGCCCAGACCGGTCCGCAATACCCACAAGATTAATTAAACCCCCCCCCCCCCCCATAACACCCCCCACCCCAGGGCCGCGGTGTTCCGGGGTGCCGTCACACAGCTGCAGAGGTCGGTACGGACACTCGCAGGGACATTGCGGGACGAGCGGCCTGTGGTTGTGCTGTACCGTACCAGAGATGCTGCAATGCACCGTGAATGGTCTGGCGGGGCCGCTGCCGTCCGGGTCGATGGTGTAGTTTCCCGAGGTCCTGACCCCCAGTCTCCTGTAGCCGTCGCACGACTCTGGGTAGAGAGCTTGAAGCAACCCGGCGAGAAACGGGAGGGGAACGGGAACGGGTACGGGAGGGGAACGGGAACAGGGGGAGAATGCACGGCATGAGAAATACTAACATCCAGCAGTGTGAGACCCAGCAACGTCTCTCTACAACGTCTAGCGACACCGCGGGCCGGCACTGCCCTGCCCCCTCTTCCCCCCCCCCCCCCCCCCCCCCCTACTCCCCTTCCCCCTCCCCCACCCCTCCCACTGCTCAACACATCCGGCCCAGACCCCCGGGGAGCTAGAGCCACGCACCCTGGGCCACCCCCACCCTGGGACACCCCGCATCTTCCCCCCCCCCCCTCCCACGGGTCCGGGTTACGCCGCTCCGGCCGCGCTGCCCCTCGCCCTAACCCAATCCATGCGCGTCACTCCTAAATTTCACTCACAATTGTGACAGGTCACTCCTTTGTACCCGGTCCGCTCGCAGTCGCACAGAAAGTTATCGGCGGTTTGCAGACACACGCCCCCGTGTTCACACAGGTTCGGTGTACACCTGCCAAACACACATACAGTCAACGCGGCCTCAACAACCAATGCATCCAGCACCGCCATTCAATGTGATCATGGCTGATCATCCCCAATCTGTACCCCGTTCCTGCCTTCTCCCCATATCCCCTGACTCCGCTATCTTTAAGAGCCCTATCTAGCTCTCTCTTGAAAGCATCCAAAGAACCGGCCTCCACCTATGAGGCAGGGAATTCCACAGACTCACCACTCTGTGAGAAAAGGTGTTTCCTCGTCTCCGTTCTAAATGGCTTACTCCTTATTCTTAAACTGTGGTCCCTGGTTCTGGACTCCCCTAACATCGGGAACATGTTTCCTGCCTCTAGCGTGTCCAAGCCCTTAACAATCTTATATGTTTCAATGAGAAACCCTCTCATCCTTCTAAATTCTAGAGTATACAAGCCCAGCTGCTTCATTCTCTCAGCATATGACAGTCCCGCCATCCCGGGAATTAACATTCTAAACCTACGCTGCACTCCCTCAATAGCAAGAATGTCCTTTCTCAAATTAGGGGACCTCTTTGCTCCTATAATCGATTCCTCTTGTTATGAAGGCCAACATACCATTCACTTTCTTCACTGCCTGCTGTACCGGCATGCTTATTTTCATAGTCTGATGAACAAGGACCCCCAGATCCCGTTGTACTTCCCCTTTTCCCAACGTGATGCCATTTAGATAGTAATCTGCCTTCCTGTTTTTGCTACCAAAGTGGATAACCTCACATCTATCCACATTAAACTGCACCTGCCATGCATCTGCCCACTCACCCAACCTGTCCAAGTCACCCTGCATTCTCACACTGCCACCCAGCTTTGTGTCGTCTGTGTCAGCTCTTTGTAGAAGCCATCCGTCCTACTCCCCACCCTCTCTCCTTGAACATAATTGAATTCTCCCCCCTTCACCCCCTTCCCCCCCCCCCCCCCCCCCCCCCCCCCTCCCCACCAGCTCTCGCGATACCAGTTATAATTTAGAATCCGTCCAATTGCTTCAACTTCTCCAGTCTACGCGTGGAATGAAAGTGTTTCATCCCGGGAATTATTCATCCATTCTCCGCCCCCATCGCCACAGGCTTTCACACCGCCAGACCCGGGCAATATCAACCAATAAGTGTTCGATATGTTCATTCTGATTTAGTTCTTGGAAACCGCGGCCCTATTTATACTAACCCTAACCCTATTTATATCTTCCAGCCCATTCCTTCACTCATTGTAAACTGTCATAACTACAGTGGCTTTCACCCTGCCTTAGGTTGGCATTTGCCCTCTGTAACTACGGACGATGGACTCGCTCCACAATGTAATGTGTGGCCACAGTTCAGGGAAGGTGATGGATGGCAACTTTGTAAACATCTCCTTACCGGTCTGTGACTCCACACGTGTTGAACAGCATCTCGGAATATCGGCCCAGTTGGCGTCTTTTGACGAGCTCCAGGTCAACAGGGTAATTGTCGATGTGGATGAGCCTCATGCAGCCATGGAACTCGCTGGCGTTGGAGAAACAGCCCGAGTTCTTCACGCTGGCTGGACACGCTGCGGGGACCGACGTAGTGATCGATACAAGGAAAAGGAGCGAGCAGCAGCAACATTCTTCATTCAAGATTAAACTTCCCAACTCGTCCATGCACCAAGATGCCCCATCTACACTCGTCCCACCTGCCCGCTTTTGACACGTATCCATCCGAACCTCTCCCACCCATGTATTTATCCAAATGTAGTTGTTGCTTCTGTCCCATCTACCTCCTGTGGCAGCTGGTTCCATAAACCCACCACCTCCTGTGTGAAAAAGTTGCCCCTCAGATTCCGATTAAACATTTCCCCTCTCAGCCCTTCATTATTGTCGACACGTCTATACCGTCACCTTTCTGCTTCCTGCACTCCGTGGAACAACGATCCCTCGGTTTATAATGAGATTCAGAAATATTCGTTACAATAATTTTACCGGGAAACGGGGATAGAATTCCTGAAGAAGCTCCGGTGTGACACCTGGTTCAGACACAACATGGGACAGGTGTGGGGACAGGTGTGAGAACAGGGGATGAAGCCGGATGAGAGGACAGACCACGGGGGGGGGGGGGGGGGGGGCGAGTCCGTCTGATCGCCGTCAGCAGCAAATGTTGGAATCCCGGGGTAAAGGAGTAGCGACAGGGGGCAGAGAACGCCACAAACTAATGCCCAATATCATAAATGAAGTGTCTCCACCCGTTCCTTCGCTCCAGAGATGCTGCCTGGCCCGCTGAGCTACCCCAGCTTTTTGTGTCTACCTTCGCCCAAAATTATAACACAGAGGCGTGGGGTCATCTAGAATTATAGATCTAAGAGTCAAGAGTGTTTTATTGTCATATGTCCCAGATCGAATAATTAAATTCTTACTGGTTGCTGCAACAGAATATGGAATATTAACATAGAAACGTAGAAAATAGTTGCAGGAGGAGTCCATTTGGTCCTTCGAGCCAGCACTGCTATTCATTTCGATCATAGCTGATCATCCACAATCAGTAACCCGTGCCTGCCTTCCCAAATCCCTTGATTCTGCTAGCCTAGAGCTCTAACTTTTAAATTCATCCAGTGAATTGGCCTCCACAAATTCACAACTCTCTTCTCAGTTTGCTGGACTGCCCTTTATTCTTAGACTGTGGCCCCTGGTTCTGGACTCCCCCAACATTGGGAACATTTTTCCTGCATCTAGCTTGTCCAGTCCATTATATGTTTCAATAAGATCCTATAAGTTCCTATAAGAGCGGGGCGGGGCGGGGTGGGTTGGGTAGGCTGGGGCGGGTTAGGTCAGCTGGGGGCGGGGCGGGGTGGCCCGAGCAGTGGTGAAGCAGGAGGGAGACCGGGGACCTGGGTCTTGGTCACTTCAATCATTGGGTCAATGTGACGTAGTCACAGAACCTGCTTCCTAACTGCAGTTCCCTCCACTCAGTCTGAAGAAAGGTCCCGACCGGAAACGTCACCTAACCTTTGTCTCCAGAAATGCTGCCGGACCCGCTGTTACTCCAGCACTTTGTGTTCATCTCGGGAGTCACAGAGGCGGGGTCGTCACTGTATTGGGGTTATTTGGGCTTTGATAGTGCGGTCACGTCACACTGGACACAGGGGTTGTCTCCGTTACCACGGGGAGAGACGAGGGACCGAAGCCGCAGAAACTCACCTCCAAAGAAGTAGTTGTCTCCGGTCTCGACCCGCAGCGCCTGGTTGACCTTCACCGCCGAGTCCTCTTGTCCGTCAATGATTATGACCACAGAGTCCATCCGAACCAACAGGTTCACCGAGTGCCAATGGCCGTCAGTCAGGTTGAAGCCTGCAGCCAAGGAGAGCGGGACCCGTGACCACTGGACAGGGGCACTGACCTTCCCACCACCCCACCCCCTCCATCACCCCCTCCCTCCCTCCCTCTCCCTGTACCCCCCCCCCCCCCCCCCCACTTCACCCTCCCATCTTGACCCACCACCCAACCCCTCCCTCTCCACTCTCTCCCCTCACCCACCTTCCTCTTCCTCCCCCCCCACCCCCATCCGTCCCTCACCCCCCCCCCCCCCCTCCCTTCCCTCTCCACCCCCTTCCCCCTCTCCCCCCCCCCCCCCCCCCCCCCCCCCTCACCTGCGGCGAACTCCAGCCGCCGGCCACCGCTCTGCTGTACAGTGGTGTTGATCTGGCCGCCGCTCAGCGCCAGCTGCAGGGATCCGAGGCCGCGGGAGAAGTTGGTGAAGAGCAGGAGGCCGCGGGGCGCCATCGAGCGGAAGCTGAAGTTGAGGGCGAGTTGGTGAAGCAGCGGCTGCCCCGGGAGCTGCAGGAAGCTGGCGGCCGACACGAAGGTGACGGGGGAGGCGGGCGGCCCTGGACCAAGAGCCCGCGGGCAGTGAAAGCGCACATCGCCCTGGGGTGGGGGAGGGGGAGGGGGGGCAATCAGCGCGGCTCGGAACCCCCTCACCACCACACATGCACTCCCCACCGAGACTCCCCCACCCCACACCCACACCCCTCACCCACCCCACACCCCCCACCCACCCCACACCCCTCACCCACCCCACACCCCACCCCACACCCACCCCACACCCACCCCACACCCTCGCATCCCGTCACCCCGAGACCGTCAGCGGCGACCCGGGACACACACATCCCCACACAGACACGTCCGCCCCCACCCCCTCCCCCACCCTCACATCGCGACCCCCATCCTACATATAGACCCCCCATTGAGACTCCCAGACCCCACACAAACACCCAGTGGAGGGAGGGAGGGGGGCGGGCGGGCCGGGCTCACTCGCGTTACATGACACAGGTGGACAAGTTGGCCAGAATGGGTTCAGCTCGGAACCTTCACGTTGCAGCTGATCAGACCCGGAACCAGTAACTAAAGTCCCGCCGTTCGTTCGGCACCGGGTAACCGATCCGGATTTCACCCCGACCGTTTCCTACCAAGATCTGCGTCCGCGAATGTCTCTTTCTGGCCACGTCAATGACGCTGATGTTATTGTACAAGATGTTCTCCAGACACCCTTGGAAGTTGGGCTTGTCAATCACGGCTCCTCTCGCAGGGGTGAGCACAGGGTGACCGCCGAAATAGATCTGAAACAAAGTCACTGTGAATTTGCCCACAGCGGGCAGAACCAGACAGACACACACACACACACACACACACACACACACACACACACACACACACACACACACACACACACACACACACACACACACACACACACACACACACACACACACACACACACACACACACACACACAGAGAGAGAGACACACACAGACACACACAGACACGCACACGCACAGGGGCTGTCTCGGGCGAGGGGGAGACCACAAAACTGACACAATATTAAACTTCAGTTGTTAAACGTTGAATCTTTGCTGAGCAAGGGGTTGTTCAGACAGACTCACCGCTGAATGCAGGTCCAGGTAATCAAAGTGGCCGTTGGTGTGGAAGCGCTCGGTGTGTCCGTCCAGCGTCAGGTTCACGTGCTGCCCGTAGCGCTCGATGTGAACCATGTGCCAGTGTTGGTCATCCAGCAGGTTGCCCATGGTGACCGTGGTGTCGCCTCTCACCGTGTGCACCACACTGCTGCCTGTACACAGAGCCCGTGTTACACACACACAACACACACACACCCACACTGCTGCCTGTACACAGAGCCCGCGTTACACACACACACACAACACTGCACCCTTTATCCTGTATATCTACACTGTGGACCGCTCCATTGTAATCATGAACAGTATTTCCGCTGACTGGACAGCACGCAACAAAAAGCTTTTCACTGTACCTCTGTACACGTGACAATAAACTAAATGTAAACTAACCCGTGCGGCCGGGGATGGGGTCTGTGGCGCGCAGTGTTCCTGATGCTACCATGGACTTGCAGTGAGCAGCGCGAGTCATAGACAACGAGTCATAGAGAGGTACAGCATGGAAACAGGCCCTTCGGCCTAACTTCGTCCACACCGGCCCAACTCACCCACACCGGCCAACAATGTCCTAGCTACACTAGTCCCACCTGCCCGCGCTTGGCCCATAACACTCCGAACCTGTCCTATCCATGTACCTGTGTGAATGCTTCTTAAACGTTAGGATATTCCCAGCCTCAACAACCCTCTCTGGCAGCTTGTTCCATACACCCACCACCCTCTGTGTGAAAAGGTTACCCCTCAGATTCCTATTAAATCTTTTGCCCTTTACCTTAAACCTTTGCCTCTGGTCAGTTCCCCTACTCTGGGCAAAGAGACTGTGCATCTACCCGATCTATTCCTCTCCTGACTTTATACACCTCTATAAGATCGCCCCTCATCCTCCTGCGCTCCAAGGAGTAGAGACCAAGCCTACTCAACCTCCTTATAGCTCACACCCTCTAGTCAATAGACAATAGGTGCAGGAGTAGAGGCCATTCGGCCCTTCGAGCCAGCACCGCCATTCAATGTGATCATGGCTGATCATCCCCAATCAGTACCCCGTTCCTGCCTTCTCCCCATATCCCCTGACTCCGCTATTTTGATGAGCCCTATCTAGCTCTCTCTTGAAAGCATGCAGAGAATCGGCCTCCACCGCCCTCTGAGGCAGAGAATTCCACAGTCCTGGCAACATCCTCGTAAATCTTCTCTGTACCGTTCCCTATAACATGGTGCCCAGAACTGGCGTTTACAGTAGACAGGTGTGGCCGCTTCAAGTTCAGAGCCCGGGGCCGGAGGTGATTGGGACGGTGGTTATAGCAAATAAATACCTAGGTTAACATGAAAGAGTAGCCGTGCTTGCACCAACTCCACGGTGATGTGGTCCCCCTGCTCGCCCTCGCTGTGCATGAGCAGTCCCTCCTCAGCCCACGTCTTGAAGTTGAACGAGATAGAGTCGAATAGTGTTCGCGTATTCCACTCTTGGAACCGGTAGCTCAGAGAACTGTTGCCGTCGAAGGAGACCATGTCAGAATCTGCACAACACACACACATTCTCAACGTTGAAAGCAACAGCAACATGAACGATGAAAGGGCCATCATTGGGGAAAAGGGAAGGGGCAGCGGGGGGGGGGGGGGGGGGGGGGGGGAGGAAGGAAAAAAACTACCCCGGGCAAAAAGGAAGATGTGGCAGATACAAATGAAAAATAACGCAGCATCATAAGGCAAGACGGAAATGGGGGGAATAAAATAAATAAAAATACTGCCATTGGAGCAAGAAACAAAGGCAGAGGACAAAAGGACAGAGTGCTGGAGTAACTCAGCGGGTCAGGCAGCATCTGTGGAGAACATGGATAGGTGACGCCCGCCCCCCCCCCCCCCCCGCCCCCATCCCTCTACCCCCCTCCGGTACCCACCCTCCCCCCTACCCCCCGGCCACCCCCCCCCATCCCTCTACCCCCCCCCCCCCATCCCCACTTGCCGTAGGGCAGCCGTACACCTCCACCCTGAGGCCGACGTAGCGCCGCGGCCGCCAACTGATGGCCACGAAGCGGACGAATCGCGCCAACACCGGGCGCCATAGGTCGTGCCGGACATCGTAGTCTGCGTTCCGGTTCCCGGAGAAAGTCTGCAACATAAGAGCGGCGCGGTCACCCTCCGGGGGGCAGTGCGGGGAGGGGGGAGGGGGCGGGGATGGGGAGGGGGCGGGGGAGGGGGAGGGGAGGGGGAGGGGGAGGCGGGAGGGGGAGGTGGGGAGGGGGAGGGGGAGGGGGAGGGGGAGGGGGAGGGGGAGGGGGAGGGGGAGGGGGAGGGGGAGGGGAGGGGGAGGGGGGATGGGGGAGGGGGCAGGAGGGAGGGGGAGGGGGAGGGGGAGGGGAGGGGAGGGGGAGGGGGAGGGGGCATAGGGGTGGGGGGAGATGGATGAGTCACCCAGAGGGAGGGGAGTGTGGCCGGGGGGGAGGGGAGGGGGGGTGCGGGCGACGGGGGGAGCGGGGTCAGTGTGGGGGCGTGTACTCACCCAGTTGTGGCCCAGCTGGTAGAAGGGCTGCCAGCTGTGGCCGTGGTCACTGTAGAGGAGGAGGTAGCGGGTCACCCAGTCGCGGGAGTTATAGGTGCCCTGGGTCGCCACCGCCGTCACCATCGACCTCTGCCACAGGTCAACCTGCAGCCAGGGGAGGCGGTCGGACACCTGGGGAGACCACCCCCATCCCCCTGAAACACAGGAAGGGTCAGTGCTCCGGACCCAGCCTCACCCCTCCCCTCCCCTCCCCTCCCCTCCCCTCCCCTCCCCATCCCCATCTCCCCTGCCCCGTCTACCACCCCCCATATTTATCCCTAAACCCCCCTCCCCCATATTCCCCCCCCGGCACCCCCCCCCCCCCCATATTACCCCTTGAACCCCCCTCTCCCATGCGGGCTCTCACCGTGCAGACGGCCGTATCCAGGCGAGTAGAAGGTGGAGTACGAGGAGGCGGTGAAGGCGCTGGAGAACTGCGGCGTGGCCAGCCTATGTTTACACCTGGAGGCGGTCAGACTCCCCGGGAACAGACTCTCTGGATGCAGGCTCCCTGTGGACAGGCCCATCAGTGACCGTTCCACCCCCACATCTCATCTCCCCCACCCCCACCCACACCCACCCCCCACCCAGACAGTATCACAAGTGATCGCTCATCACCCCCACATCACCCCTCACCCCCTCACCGTCACCCATTCCCACCCACACGTTGGTGACGCACACTACAACGACCCACACTACCACGCACCCATACACACCCCCACCCACCCCACGCACCCACACACACCCCCATCCACCCACCCCACGCACGCTCACCCGTCAGTGTCAGTAGGCGTGTGCAGGAGATAGAGTTTCGACCCGAAACGTTGCCTATTTCCTTCGCCCCATAGACGCTGCTGCACCCGCTGAGTTTCTCCAGCATTTTTGTCTACCTTCGATTTTCCAGCATCTGCAGTTCCTTCTTAAACACAATATTCCAAATGCGACCTGACCAGCGCCCTATAGAGCCTCAACATAACATCCCTGTTTTTATATTCTAGCCCTCTCGAAATAAATGATAGCATTGCATTTACCTTCCTCACTACCGATTCGACTTGCAGATTAACTTTTTGGGAATCCTGCACCAGCTCCCAAGTCACTTTGCATTTCCAGATTCTCTCCCCATTTAGAAAATATAGTCTCGGCCTTTATTCCTACGACCAAAATGCATGACTCCACACTTAAGATTCAGATTCAGATTCAGATTCAATTTTAATTGTCATTGTCAGTGTACAGTACAGAGACAACGAAATGCATTTAGCATTTAACTGCACTATATTCCATCTGCCATTTCTCAGCCCACTCTCCAAACCTGTCCAAGTCCTTCTGCAGATTCCCTGCTTTCTCTACACTACCTGCTCCTCCACCTATCTTCATATCATCTGCAAACTTGGCCACACAACCTTCAATTCCCTCATCCAAATCATTTATATACAACGTGACGAGTAGCGGCCCCAGCACCGACCCTTGCGGAACTCCGCTGGTTACTGGCAGCCAACCAGAAAAAGCTCCCTTTATAGTCAGTCTTTGTGATCTGTCATCCAGCCAACCCTGCTGTCCATGTTCGTATTTCCCTCTGATACCGTGGGCTCTCATCTTCTTTAGCAGCCTCACATGCAGCACCATATCAAAGTCTTTCTGAAAATCTAGGTAAAGAACATCCACTGACTCCTTTATCTGTCCTGCTATTTACTTCCACAGAGAATTCCAAGAGGTTTGTGAGGCAAGATCTCCCTTTCACAAACCCATGCCGACTGCAGCCTATTTTATTGTGTGCTTCTAAGTACTCAAAACCCTCATCCTTTGTAATGGAAACTTACCAACTACGAAAGTCAGGCTAACCGGGCTTTTCTGCTTCAATCCCTTCTTGAACAGGAGAGTAATATTTGCAACTTTCCAATCGCCCGGAACCACCCCTGTGTAATGATTCTTGAAAGATCACAATGAATGTCCCCACAATCTCTAAAGCCACCTCTTTCAGAACCATTGGGTGCAGTCCATCCGGTCCGGGTGACTTCCACCTTCAGACCTTTCAGCTTCACAAGCACCTTCTCCCTAGTAATAGCCACTCCTCTAACTTCCACCCCCGACTCGCTATCTCTCAAGGTCATTGGGGAAAGGAATAAGGATGGTCTGGAAGTTAAGGCTCAGAACATGAGTAACACTGGACAATGGGAACAGGCAGATGGATCCACGGGTTTAGGGAGTTCAGCACGACCCCAACACACCATCCAAAACCACAAGAAGTTACAGGAAGTTGTGGACACAGCCCAGACCATCCCGGAAACCAACCTCCCTTCCCTGGAATCATCAAAACCCAATTGTTGATCGCGCACAAACAAATGTTCAAGTATCCAATGACGAGAGTTTCTATCCCCGAAACTCCTGTCAGTCCCACTTTCCAACACGGGCCCCTGACCACACACGGCCCCTGACCACACACGGCCCGTGACCACACACGGCCCGTGACCACACACGGCCCCTGACCACACACGGCCCGTGACCACACACGGCCCGTGACCACACACGGCCCCTGACCACACACGGCCCCTGACCACACACGGCCCCTGACCACACACGGGCCCTGACCACACACGGCCCCTGACCACACACGGCCCCTGACCACACACGGCCCGTGACCACACACGGCCCGTGACCACACACGGCCCCTGACCACACACGGCCCCTGACCACACACGGCCCTAGACCACACACGGCCCCTGACCACACACGGCCCTAGACCACACACGGCCCCTGACAACACACGGGCCCCTGACCACGCACGGCCCCTGACCACGCACGGCCCCTGACCACGCACGGCCCCTGACCACGCACGGCCCGTGACCACGCCTGCCCACTTATCCGCTAGACACATAGTCCAGGCCAATCCGCTGAGTTGTATCGCCATGGAGGTACACTACTGATCGCTGCCTCCATTAACACACCAAACCCTAACCCTAATGCTTAGGAATTTCAGCATGTCTCCAACAACCCTCACTGATTTTATCAGATGTTCCGCAGAAAGCATCTTATCGGGAAGCATCACATCCTGGCTTGAGACCAGCTCCACCCAAGACCACAGAAATGGCAGAGTTGTCGACGCATCATCCTTCTGCACTACAATGAACAGTCCGAGCCGACTCAACCTCTCCCTATCACCGAGACCCTCTAATCCTGGCAATACGGGGCCACAATTATTTACAATATTTATTAACCATTTAGACGAGGGAATTAAATGTAACATCTCCAAGTTTGCGGATGACACAAAGCTTGGTGGCAGAGTGAGCTGCGAGGAGGATGCTAGGAGGCTGCAAGTTGACTTGGATAGCTTGGGTGAGTTGGCAGATGCAGTATAATGTGGATAAAGGTAAGGTTATCCGCTTTGGTGGCAAGAACAGGAAGGCAGATTATTATCTGAATGGTAGGCAGACACAAAATGCTGGAGTAACTCAGCGGGACAGGCAGCATTTCTGGAGAGAAGGAATGGGTTACATTTCGGGTCGAGACCAGAAAATATGAATGTTGTCAGATTAGGAAATGGGGAAGTTCAACGAGACGTGGGCGTCCTTGTACATCAGTCAGTGAAAGTAAGCATGAGGGTAGAGCAGGCAGTGAAGAAAGCTAATGGTATGTTGGCCTTTATTGCAAGAGGATTTGAGTAGAGGAGCAAGGAGGCCCGACTGCAGTTGTACAGGGTCCTGGTGAGACCACACCTGGAGAATTGTGTGCGGTTTTGGTCTGCTAATTTGAGGAAGGACATTCTTGCATTTGAGGGAGTTCAGCGTTGATTCACCAGGTTAATTCCCGGGATGGCGGGTCTGATAAACGAGGAAAGAATGGGTCGACTGGGCTTGTATTCACTGGAATTTAGAAGGATGAGAGTAGATCTTATAGAAACATATAAAATTCTTAAGGGATTGGACAGGCAAGAATGCAGGAAATATGTTCTCGATGTTGGGGAAGTCCAGAACCAGGGGTCAGTTTAAGAATAAGGGGTAGGCCATTTAGGACCGAGGGCAAACCTTTTCACCCAGAGAGTTGTGAATCTGTGGAATTCTCTGCCACAGAAGGCAGTGGAGGCCAATTCATTGGAGGTTTTCAAGAGAGAGTTAGATTTAGCCCTTCAGGCTAACGGAATCAAGGGATATGGGAAAAAGCAGGAACGGGGTACTGATTTAGGATGATCAGCCATGATCACATTGATGTGGCTGGAATGGCCGCATGGCCTACACCTGCACCTATCCCTTTCCAGCTTGACAACATATTTCCTCTAACATGGTGCGCAGAACTGAACACAATACTGTGAATGCAGTCTCACCAATGTCTTGTACAACTGCAACATGACCTCCAAACTTCTATACTTCTATGCCAAACACCTTTTTGACCACCCAATATACCTGCAACTCCACCTTTAAGGGACCATGCACCTGCACTCCAAGATCCCTCTGCTCCCCAGAGCACTACCATTCACCGAACCCTGAGGCGCACCACCAGTCTCAGGCCTCCAGTCCAAGAAGCAACCTCCCACCATCACCTCTGCTTCCTTCCATGAAGCCAATTTTCTAACCATTCAGCTATCTCTCCCTGGATCCCATGTGATCTAACCTTCCAGAGTAGCCTACCATGCGGAACCTTGTTGAATGCTTTGCTGAAGTCCAAAAAACAATATCTTACAGCTCTGCCTTCATCAACCTTTTTGGTCACGTCTTCAAAAAACTCGGAGACACGAGTGCCCACGTACAAAACCATGCTGACTATCCCTAAATCAGCCCTTGTTCGACTAATGCCTGTATATCCTATCCCTCAGAATATTCTCTAGTAACTTTCCAACTACAGATGCTAAGCTCACTGACCTATAGTTCCCAGCATTTTCCCTGCAGCCCTTCTTGAATAGAGGCACAACATTTGCCACCCTCCAGTCTTCCGGCACCTCTCCTGTATTTAAAGACTCATACATTTCAATAAGGGGTTCCCGCAATTTCCTCTCTAGTTTCCCACAATGTCCTTGGATATACCTGACCAGGCCCTGGAAATTTGTTTACCTACATACACGATAGTATCTTCAGTGCCTCTTCGACCATAACACAGACTGTTCTCAAGACACTTCCATTGACTGCCCCAAGTTCCTCCGTTCTCCTGTCTTTCTCCTCGGTAAATACAGAGGATGAATATTCATTGAGGACCTCCTGTGGCTCCAATAAACAATAGGTGCAGGAGTAGGCCATTCGGCCCTTCGAGCCAGCACCGCCATTAAATGTGATCATGGGTGATCATCCCCAATCAGTACCCCGTTAGTCAACACAGAGTTGTCTACTTTGATTCCTGAGAGGTCCCATTGTCTCTCTCAAGTTGCCTCATCTACCTCCGGCATTTCTTTCCATATCACCCATCATCATTAGCCATTTAGAACGGAGGTGAGGAAACACTTTTCCACACAGAGAGTTGTGGGTCTGTGAAATTCTCTGCCTCAGAGGGCGGCGGAGGCCGGTTCTCTGGATGCTTTCAAGAGAGAGCTAGATAGGGCTCTTAAAGATGGCGGAGTCGGGGGATATGGGGAGAAGGCAGGAACGGGGTACTGATTGTGGATGATCAGCCATGATCATGGCTCGAAGGGCCGAATGGCCTCCTCCTGCACCTATTGTCTATTGTCTATTATCATTTGTGTGAAAATGTTACCCCTCAAATTCCTGTAAGATCTTTCCCCCTTCACCTTAAACCTATGACCTCTGGTTCTCGCCCCCCCCTCCCCCCCCCCCACCCTACTCTGGGCAAGAGACTCTATGCATCTACATATTTATTCCTCTCATGATTTTATCCACTTCTATAAGATCACCCCTCATCCTCCTGCGCCCAAATGAATAGGGACCCAGCCCACTCAACCTTTCCCTGTAACTCAGACCATCTTTGTAAATCTCCTCTACTCCAGTTTGACAGCATCTTTCCTACAACATGGTGTAAGCTATTGGGGCAAATCCTCCAAAATTATGGAAGAACTTGGATAAGGACATGGATATTTTTAAAAGACAGATTTGCTGGCTGCAACGGAAAAAAACCCAATCCACAGAAAGAATCAGTTTCAAGTTTCAAACCCGTCTGGCCTGTGGACTTGGACATCACACAACGGTGTGAACAGGAAAGGCTGAGACGGAGATAACGAGATTCTCTTGGATACACAAATGAAGGAACCAAGCCTCAGCAGACGGTGGTAAACAGGCCAGCAGAAGCACAATCACCATCGGGGATGATAACGATCAGGCTGAGGGATCATGACATCAGCAAACCCCTTATCATCGGAAGCCTATTGTTCATGCCAGATCGAAACTGGGAAACATCAAAAGAACCCCTTCTATCCAGAGGACCACCTGGGGGTTTCAAAGGAATCTCAGGTATAAAACAGGAGTCAAGCCAGAACTCGCTCTCTTCCTGCTCTTCCTGCTCTGCTGGACAGCTCGTGGGCCTGCATCGACTTAGCTGTGAGTATCCTCCTCATCAGCACACTCTGGTCAATTCAACCTTTTATCATATCCCACCATAATTCCGAGGTCTAGAACCTAGGGGAATCCCTTTTGTTGTATTCTCTCTCTTGGAAACCGCTCGAGTGGAGTGGTGGCCGTTTGACCCTCCGACAAGGGAGAGAATAACGGGCAGTTGGGCCCGAAGTGGAGTAAAGGGAAACGCAAAACCCCTACAGAATGGTGAACACAATACTCTAAATGCGGCCTCTCCAACGTCTTATATACGAGTGGCAGAGATGGGACCAATAACCGGTGGCGTGAGGAAGAGCCTCCTCACCCAGGGCGGGGAGGGGAGAATTGGGGCAGAGCATCCCACCGCCCGAATGAGCTGCATGGATGGGAAGGAAGGGCAGGGCCGAATATCCGCAGCGAGGCGGTGCGGGCATCAGCCGCAGGGTCACCTGCAAGGAGCTGCAGCCTCTGAGCAGCTTCCGGCGTCCAGCCTTGCCCTTCTCGCACCCACCCGGCCATTCCCGAGACCCCGCATGAGGGCAGCGACTGGGGAGACAAGACTGCCGCAGATTGTGGGCACAGTTACCGGCACGGCCCCCTGGTTCAGCCGGCGGGACTCAGCACCGGGAACAGGCCACCGAACCGGCCGCTGCAGCGAGAATGGGACAGCGCAAGTGCCCGGTGTCCAGAGCCCGCTGTCCAGTGTCTGCCCTTGCCCCGCCGGCTCGCGCCCCGTCACTTACCGGCTGCGCGGGAGATGACGGTAAAGAGGAGACACAGCGCGGCGGGGCTGCCCGGAGACATGGCTCCAACTCCGGCTCCAACTCCGGCTCCTCGGTCTCGGCGCGGTCGCGGTGGCCGCTCCGCCTCGGCTCACGCTTCTGCAGCGCTGCCGCAGTCCTTGCTCCGCCCGGGAAGGGATGCCGCAGTCGGTGACGTGACGTCTCCACACCCAGGGGCTGAGTCTTCGGGAACTCCGCCCAACACGTCGGCTCCGCGTCCGCAACACAAGCAGGCAGGCGGGCACCGCGTCCGCAATACAAGCAGGCGGGCAGGCAGGCGCCGCGTCCTCTGATGTTAAACAATCACCTGTCATAGCGACCCGCAATCTGCAACCCTGATCCGCTAACTAACGCCGATCCGCCGGCTGTTGTTGATCAATGATCTAAAAAATCAATCGCCGATATAACGGTGGGCAGCGCTTTGCAGCAGTGACCAGCTCTCATAGTGACCAGCTCTGTAATAATAGCAGTGGCACCTTATCAAAGGCCTTCAGAAAATCCAAACAAACAACATCTACTAAAGAAGGGTCCCCACCCTAAACGTCACCTATAAAGGACTAAAAACACTGAAGTTGGTTTAATTGTTTCATTTCCCTCTCTCTGTTAAACAGTAGAGTTACATTTGTGATTTTCCAGCCTCTAATGATTACTAATATCCCCACAATGTCTACACCTCCCTCTTTCAGAACCGTGGGGTATAGTCCACTTAGTCCAGGTGACATCCACTTCATACCTGCAGCTTCCCAAGCACCTTGCCCATAGTAATAGCGATTGCTTCTGCCCCATATCTGAGGAGGGATGATAGACACAAAATGCCTGAGTAACTCAGCGGGTCAGGTGGCATCTCTGGAGAGAAGGAATGGGTCGCGACCGTGTTCCACACGGTTGGTGTTGGGGCTCGGGAGAAGGCAGGAACGGGGAACTGATTGTGAATGATTGTTTCGGGCGAGATACTTCTTCAGAGGAGGGATGTACTGGCATTGGAACGTGTTCAAAGGAGGTTTACAAGAACGATCTCAGGAATTATTGAGTTAATGTTCGATGCGCAATGAATGGTTCTGGACCTGTACTCAAACATCACCTTCTCTCTAGAGATGCTGCCTGCCACGCTGAGTTACTCACGTTGTTTGTGTCTATCTACAGTAATACTGACATCCGATTTCAGCTTCTCCCTCACAAACTGCAGGTTGAATTCTATCACATTACGAGCGCTGCCTCCTTAAGCTCCCTCATTAAGTGTGGTTCATTACACAACACCAAAGCAGGAATTGTCTTTTCCCTAGTGGGCTACAAGCTATCTTATAGGCAGTCTACAAATGATTTATCTTCGGATCCAGTACCAACCTGATTTCCCAGTCTACCTGCATATTGAAATGTCCCGGGACCACTGTCATGTCTTTCTTGCTCTTGATGTAATTTGTACCCTACATCCTGGCTACTATTTGGAGGCCTGAATATATCTCCCATCTGGGGGTCTTTACCTTTGGTCACAAGGATTCTACATCTAAAATATACTTCTGCAAACGCTCCTTCTGCGCGTTTTCCAGCTAAATGATCACACTTAATGACATCCTTCCTATGACTGGGCAACTCGAACTGCACACAATACTTCAATCGTGGTCTCACCAATGACTTGTACAATTGTAAAATGAATCTGTATCACGGAACATCCAGCAGGTCCTGTACCTCCCTCAGCCATGTTTCTGTCATGATTATACTACTATCGCGGTTCCATGTGCCTGTCTAAGTGTCCCAACCAGAAACATCACCTATCCATGTTCTCCAGAGATGCTACTTGACCAGTTGAGTTACTCCAGCACTTTGTGTCCTTTTACCTATCTTTGCCCTGAGTTTATCTGTCCTACGCATCATGCCTCTTGCTTTCTACAGTTTTGTCCACCACACCTGAATCATTATGTTTTTCTGGATGGTAGGAGTCAGAAGGTGGCAGTGGAGAGTTGTTTCTCAAACAGGAGCCCCGTGACCAGCAGTTGGCAGCAACGATCAGTGCTGGGTCTCATTTATTAATGATTTGGAAGAGAATGCAGGTGACATGTTTGTAGGTTTGCAGATTGGCGGTTTAGTGGACAGTGGCAATGTTGTCTGAGCGACATCAACTGGGAAACTGGGCAAAAGAACGGCAGATGGAATTAACCCGAGTGGCAGCACATGTGGTCGGCACGGTGACACAGTGGGGCAGCGGTAGAGTTGCTGCCTCACAGCGCCAGAGACCCAAGTTCAAGTTCAGTGAGTTTATTGTCATGTGTCCCTGTATAGGACAATGAAATTCTTGCTTTGCTTAAGCACACAGAAAATAGTAGGCATTTACTACAACACAGATAAATGTGTCCATATACCATGATATAAATATATACACACATGAATAAATAAACTGGTAGTGCAAATAACAGAAAGTGGTTGCTAATAATCAGAGTTTTGTCCGAGCCAGGTTTAATAGCCTGATGGCTATGGGGAAGTAGCTATTCCTGAACCTGGTTGTTGCAGTCTTCAGGCTCCTGTACCTTCTACCTGAAGGTAGCAGGGAGATGAGTGTGTGGCCAGGATGGTGTGGGTCTTTGATGATACTGCCAGCCTTTTTGAGGCAGCGACTGCGATAAATCCCCTCGATGGAAGGAAGGTCAGAGCCGATGATGGACTGGGCAGTGTTTACTACTTTTTGTAGTCTTTTCCTCTCCAGGGCGCTCAAATTGCCGAACCAAGCCACGATGCAACCGGTCAGCATGCTCTCGGTTCCCCGGTTCAATCCTGTCTACGGGTGTTGTCTGTATGGAGTTTAGATGTTTTCCCCGTGACCTGCGTGGGGTTTCTCCGGGATCTCTGGTTTCCACCCATGCTCCAAAGACGTAACATAGAAACATAGATGCAGGAGGAGGCCATTCGGCCCTTCGAGCCAGCACCGCCATTCATTGTGATCATGGCTGATCGTCCCCTATCAATAACCCGTGCCTGCCTTCTCCCCATATCCCTTGACTCCACTAGCCCCTAGAGCTCAATCTAACTCTCTCTTAAATCCATCCAGTGACTTGGCCTCCACTGCCCTCTGTGGCAGGGAATTCCATAAATTCACAACGCTCTGGGTGAAAAAGTTTTTTCTCACCTCAGTCTTAAATGACCTCCGCTTTATTCCAAGACTGTGGCCCCTGGTTCTGGACTCGCCCAACATTTTGAATATGTTTCCTCCATCTAGCTTGTCCAGTCCTTTTATAAGTTTCTATATGAACCCCCTCATCCTTCTAAACTACAGTGAATACAAGCCTAGTCTTTTCAATCTTTCCTCATATGACAGTCCCGCCATCCCAGGGATCAATCTCATGAACCTACGTTGCACTGCCTCAGTCACAAGGATGTCCTTCCTCAAATTAGGAGACCAAAACTGTACACAATACTTCAAATGTGGTCTCAACAGAGCCCTATACAACTGCAGAAGAACCTCTTTACTCCTATACGGAAATCCTCTTGTTACAAGGCCAACATTCCATTAGCTTTCTTCACTGCCTGCTGTACCTGCACGCCAACTTTCAATGACTGGTGTACAAGGACCCCCAGGTCTCGCTGCACCTCCCCCTTACCTAACCTAACCCCATTGAGATAATAATCTGCCCCCTTGTTTTTGCTGCCAAAGTGGATAACCTCACATTTATCTATATTATACTGCATCTGCCACGCATCTGCCCACTCACTCAACCTGTCCCGGTCACCCTGCAACCTCCTAACATCCTCTTCACAGTTCACACTGCCACCCAGCTTTGTGTCATCCGCAAACTTGCTAGTGTTGCTCCTAATTCCCTCTTCCAAATCATTAATATATATGGTAAACAGTTGCGGCCCCAACACCGAGCTTTACGGCACTCCACTCGCCACTGCCTGCCATTCTGAAAAGGACCCGTTCACCCTACTCTTTCCTTCCGGTCTGCTGACCAATTTTCTATCCAAGTCAACACCCGACCCCCAATACCATGTGCTCTAATTTTAGTCACCAGTCTCCCGTGTGGGCCCTTATCAAAGGCTTTCTGAAAGTCTAGATACACTACATCCACTGGCTCCCCTTCATCCATTTTACTTGTCACATCCTCAAAAAATTCCAGAAGGTTAGTCAAGCATGATTTCCCTTTCATAAATCCATGTTGACTTGGACTAATCCTTTTACTGCTATCCAAATGCCCCATTATTACCTCTTTAATAATTGACTCCAGCATCTTTCCCACCACCGAAGTCAGGCAAACTGGTCTGTAATTCCCCGTATTCTCTCTCGCTCTTTTCTTGAAAAATGGGATAACATTAGCTATCCTCCAATCCACAGGAACTGATCCTGAATCTATTGAACATTGGAAAATGATCACCAATGCGTCCACTATTTCTAGAGCCACCTCCCTGAGGACCCTGGGATGCAGACCATCAGGCCCAGGGGAGTTATCATCCTTCAGTCCCATTAGCCGACCCAATACTATTTCTTGCCTAATGAAAATTTCTTTCAGTTCCTCTACCCACTTAGATCCTCTGTCCTCCAGTACATCTGGGAGATTGTTTGTGTCTTCCTTAGTGAAGACAGATCCGAAGTACCTATTCAACTCTTCTGCCATTTCATTGTTCCCCATAATAATTTCACCCGTGTCTGCCTTCAAGGGACCCACATTAGACTTTGCTACTCTTTTTCCTTTAACATACCTAAAGAAGCTTTTACTGTCCTTCTTTATATTCCTGGCCAGCTTCCCTTCATACTTCATCTTTTCAGCCCGTATTGCCCGTTTTGTTTCCTTCTGTTGTCCTATGAAAGTTTCCCAATCCTCTGGCTTCCGGCTACTCTTTGCTGTGTTATACATCTTTTCTTTTAGTTTTATTCTATCCCTAACTTCTCTTGTCAGCCAAGGTTGCCTCCTACTCCCCTTAGAATCTTTCTTCCCTTTTGGAATGAAATGATCCTGCATCATTATGCCGATAACTTCCTGCCATAGGTGTTCCACCGTCATGCCTGCTAGGATCCCTTTCCAGTCTACCTTGGCCAGCTCCCCTCTCATGCCTTCATAGTCCCCTTTGTTCAACTGCATCACTGACATTTCCGATTTAACCTTCTCCTTCTCAAATTGCAGATTAAAACTAATCATATTATGATCACTACCTCCAAGCAGTTCCTTTACCTCGAGTTCTCTTTATCAAATCTGATTCATTGGACAACACTAAATCCAGAATTGCCTTTTCTCTGGTCGGCTCCATTACAAGCTGCTCTAAGAATCCATCTCGGAGGCATTCTACAAACTCTCTTTCTTAGGGTCCTGAACCAACCAACCAACCAACCCAGTCTACCTGCATATTGAAATCCCCCATCACCACAGTGGCATTACTTTTGTTACATGCCTGTTTTAACTCCTGCTGCAACTTACACCCTACATCCCGGGCTACTATTTGGGAGTCTGTAGATAACACCAATTAGTGTCTTCTTACCTTTACAATTCCTCAACTCAATCCACAGTGACTCTACCTCGTCAGTCCCTATGTCTTCCCTCGCAAGGGACTGAATTCCATCCCTCACCAGCAGAGCTAACCCCCCCCCCCCCTCCGCCCACCTGCCTGTCCTTTCTAAAGGATGTATAACCCTGAATATTAAGTTCCCAGGCCCGATCCTCCTGCAGCCATGACTCAGTAATCCCCACAATGTCATATCTACCAATCTCTAACTGAGCCTCAATTCAATTCAACTTTATTGTCATTGCACAGATACAAGTATGGGTACAACGAAATGCAGTTTAGCGTCAGTCCGTAGTAATAGTGCAATATGGAAATAAAAATACAGAATAAGCAAACAATGTGGACGGAGAGACTGGAGAAATCTATCGGCGGGACTCCGAGTTCAGCAATGTGATTGTGTTGTTGTAGAAGCTGTTCCTCATCCTACTAGTACGAGACCTGAGGCTCCTGTACCGCCTCCCTGATGGGAGGAGGGCAAACAGTCCATGGTTAGGGTGGGAGGGGTCTTTGATGATCTTCCCGGCCCGTCTCATACACTGTTTTCGGTGGAGGGCATCCATGGCAGGGAGCGGGGCACCGATGATGTACTGAGCGGTTTTCACCACCCGTTGTAGTGCCTTCCTGTCCACTACGGTGCAACTGCTGTACCATACCGTGAAGCAGGTGGTCAGGATGCTTTCGATGGTACAGCGGTAAAAGTTGGTCAGGATCTGGGGGGACAGGTGGGCTTTCTTGAGCCTCCTCAGGAAGTAAAGGCGCTGCTGCGCCTTTTTGATCAGCTTGGAGGTGTTGAGGGACCAGGACAGATCCTCCGAGATGTGTACCCCGAGGAATTTGTAGTTGGAGACGCGCTCCACCTCAGTCCCGTTTATGTGGATGGGGGTATGTCTGCCCCCTCTGGTCTTCCTGAAGTCAACAAAAATTTCCTTCGTCTTCTTGGAGTTGAGGACGAGGTTATTGTTGGCACACCAGGTTTGTCAGGTGCTGGACCTCCTCCCTGTAGGCTGACTCGTCGTTGTCACTGATCAGTCCTACCACCGTGGTGTCGTCGGCAAATTTAATTATGGCGTTGGAGCCATTCTTAGGGATGCAGTCGTGGGTGAAGAGGGAGGAGAGGGCCGAGCACACAGCCCTGTGGCACGCCGGTGTTCAGTGTTATAGTAGAGGAGAGGGCTGAGGTTGTTGACCCTAACAGACTGTGGTCTGTTGGTGAGGAAATCCAGTGTCCAGTTGCAGAGGGAGGTGGAGGTGCCAAGTCCGCTGAGTTTGGTGATCAAGCTGGCGGGGATGACAGTGTTAAAGGCGGAGCTGAAATCAATGAACAGCAACCTGATGTAGGAGTTGTTGCTGTCCAGGTGGGTCAGGGCAGAGTGTAGGGCCGCCGATATGGCGTCCTCTGTAGACCTGTTGGTCCGGTAGGCAAACTGATGGGGGTCCAGTGTGGGGGGGAGGCTGGCTTTGAGGTGAGCCAGGATCAGCCGCTCAAAGCACTTTGCAATGACAGGAGTGAGTGCCACTGAGCGGAAGTCGTTGAGATTCCCTGTAGCTGATTCTTTGGGCACTGGCACAATGGTTGATGTCTTGAGGCAAGTGGGGACAACACCCTGGGCCAGTGACAGGTTGAAAATGTCAGTGAAGACCAGGGATAGTTGTCCAGCACATGCCCTAAGCACCCGCCCGGGGATGCCATCGGGGTCGGCAGCTTTGTACTCATTCACCTTGCTCAGTGCATCTTGTACAGCTGATGTGGAGAGACTGAGGGGTTGTTCATTCGGGGGTGGAGCAACTTTGATGGCTGGAGTTTTGTTGTCCCGGTCAAAGCGAGCATAGAAGTGGTTTAGCTCATCAGGAAGGGAGGCATTGTCTGGGGGGGGGGGGAGGGGGGGTGTTAACTTTATGGTAATCGGCAATGGATTTGATTCCTTGCCACATGCGCCTGGGGTCGGAGTTGTTTTGGAAATGCTCTGCGAACAGCCGTTTGTGATTGAGTTTAGCATTCCTAATTCCCTTTTTCAGATTGGCCCTGGATGAGCTATATCCCTCAGCGTTGCCAGATCTGAATGCGGCATCGCGAGCCTTCAGCAGGAGTCTGACCTCCCTGCTCATCCACGGCTTCTGGTTATGGAAGGTCTTTATCTTTTTGTGGGTAGTGACGTTGTCAGTGCAGAATTTTATATAGTCCAAAACTGTTGAGGTGTATGAGTTGATGTCCACTTGGGAGTTAAAGGTGGCCTGGGTGGCAAACAGACTCCAGTCTGTTAGCTGAAACTGTTCCTGTAAAACAGAGACAGCCCCCTCAGGCCAAACCTTCACTGTCCTCATGGTAGGTTTCACACGTCTGATCAGAGGTGTGTATTTGGGGAGCAGGAACAGAGAGAGGTGGTCAGACTGTCCAAGGTGGGGGAGGGGGAGGGCTTTGTAGGCTTCAGTAATATTAGTATATACTAAGTCCAGAATATTGTTTCCTCTGGTTGGGCAGGAGACATGCTGGTGGAATCTGGGGAATACAGTTTTAAGGTTGGAGTGGTTAAAATCAGCCGCAACACTAAATGCCCCCTCTGGGTGTGCAGTTAGTTGTTTGCTGATAGCAGCTTGCAGCTCTTCCATTGCTAGCCTGGCATTAGCGTCCGGGGGGACATAGACTGCAGTGATAACAGTCGATGTGAATTCTCTGGGCAGATAGAAGGGCCTGCACTTTATCATCAGGTATTCCAGGTCAGCAGAGCAGTGACTACCAATCCTAACAACGTCCGTACACCATGTGTTATTCACATAAATGCACAGTCCGCCGCCCTTGGTCTTACCGGAGTCCTCCGCTGTTCTGTCGGCCCTGAAGACAGTGCGCCCCTCCAGCTCGATGGCGTTGTCCGGGATGTTGCCGTTGAGCCATGTTTCAGTAAAGACCATGGCGTTGCAGTCGGCGATCCGTCTGTGTGTGGTGATCCGCAGCCGTAGTTCGTCGATTTTACTCACCAGGGACCGGACATTCGCGAGGAAAATGCTGGGCAGAGCTGGCTGGTGCGGGTTTGATTTCAGCCTAGCTCGATAGCCTCCCCGCTTCCCACGTCTTTGTTTGCGGTCCCTGCGCCGCCTCCGGGCACTTCCTGTCGGGGGAACTGGCCCGCTAGACCACGGTGTCCTGGCGATCTCCGGCGGCAGTTGGAAGTCGCTTCTGGGGCTTGTTGTGTAGATACGGCCGAGCTCCAATAGCTCCTGACGGCCGTACAGAGCCTTCGCTCGAGTGCTCCGGGCAAAAACTAAGGTAATTATTAACAGAAAAAAAACGAAATTGCAAAAACTACGGAGACGCAGAGCCTCAAGCTCATCTACTTTACTTCTTATACTTCGCGCATTCATATACAATACTTTTAATTCCTTACGCATCTCACCTTTCACATCGATCCCTATTACACTTGGCCATACTCTCCTATCCCTTTGTGAGCTTCCTTTTCTGTTAATTCTGGGGTCATTAACCGTCCCTTTACTCTATTTCACTTGAACTCCATCCTCAACTATCCCATTTGACACCCCACCCCCCTTATTCAGTTTAAAACCACCCGTGTAGCAGTGGCAAACCTGCCTGCCAGATTGCTGGTCCCCCACCTGTTAAGATGCAATCCATCCCTTTTGTACAGTTTCCCCTTACTCCAAAACAGGTCCAGGTGATCTAAGAATCTAAATCCCTGCCCCCTGCACCAGTTCCTCAGCCACACATTCAGGTCCCGTATCTCCCTGTTCCTGCTCTCGCCAGCACGAGGAACTGGAAGCAAACCGGAGATAACAACCCTGGAGGTCCTGCTTTTCAGCATTTTTCCGAGCTCTCTAAAGCCACGCTGCAGAATATTCATCCCCTTCTTTCCGACATCGTTTGTGCCAACATGCACTACCACGTCCGGCTGTTCACCTTCGCCCTTGAGGATTTTCTGCACTCTGTCCGTGACATCCTGGATCCTGGCACCAAGAAGGCAGCACACCATCCTCAATTCCCGTCTGTTGCCGCAGAAACCCCTGTCCGTATCTCTCACAATGGAGTCTCCCACTACAATGGCGTTGCCTGACGTGGGCCTCTTTGGTTTTGGCTCAACAGCCCCTTTTGCTTCGCAAGCCAGTCCTCAGTGTGATAACGTCTTCTGTCCCGACAGCTTCTAAGTGGGTGAACCAGTTCACAAGAGGTACAACACCCGCGGACATTTGCATTCCATGCTTCCCTCCCTTTCTCACCATCACCCACCTTCTCTATTCCAGTACCTTAGGTGTAACAATCTTACTGTAGGACTTGTCGAGGAACGACTCCGTTTCTCGGACGAACCTGAGGTCATCCACTTGCTTCTCCAGTTCCCCAACACGGTCCTTCAGGAGCTGTACCTGGATGCACTTCTCACATTTGTAGCAGCCAGAGGCACCAGCAGTGTCATTGACCTCCCACATACTGCAAGCATCACACTGAATCAGCTTGCTTGACATCTCCTTCTTTCATCTCTCCCTCTCCAGCGTTTTGCGTAGCCTCCTCTCCTCAGTCTCCTTGCCAAAGACTCACACTTTTCTCACTAGGCCGCTCCCTCAGAACCGTCCTGCTTATATTGACAGATAAATTGCCTAATTTACCAATTTATCAATTTACAAACCAAATTCCTCAGTTTTAAACTGTTTTCCACTCTGACTCACTTCTAACTCTCCTCCCACTCGGTCTAGAGCCAATCAGTGCTTTCTCCTGCATCTCTTTGTTGCTGTTGCTTCAAAATCCACGGGAGCTCTGAGCTCTACGTAGAGGTTTGTAGGTTTATTGGCTTAGTATAAATGTAAGATCATGCCTAATGTGTGTAGGATAGTGCTAGTGTTTGGGGTGATCACTGGTCGACGCGGGCTCGGTGGGCTGAAGGGCCTGTTTCCCCGCTGTATCTCTAGCGTATGGTATGCCTGCCTTCATCGGTCAGGGCATTGAGTATGAGAGACAGGGAGCCATGATGCAGTTTTATTGCCTGCAGATTTCCTGATCACCCCATTACAGGAAGAATATGGGAGCTTTGGAAAGGGTTCAGAGGAGGTTTCCCAAAATGTTGCCTGGATTAGAGGTTATTAGCTACAGTCAGCAGTTAGAAACATAGAAACATAGAAAATAGGTGCAGCAGTAGGCCATTCGACCCTTCGAGCCAGCACCGCCATCCAATATGATCATGGCTGATCAGCCAGTACCCCGTTCCTGCTTTTTCCCCATATCCCTTGATTCCTTTAGCCCTAAGAGCTAAATCTCTCTTGAAAACATCCAGTGAATTGACCTCCACTGCCTTGTGTGGCAGAGAATTCCACAGATTCACAACTGTCTGGGTGAAAAGGTTTTTCCTCATCTCAGTCTTAAGTGGCCAACTCCTTATTCTTAAACTGTGACCCCTGGTTCTGGACTCCCCCAACATGGGGAACATTTTTCCTGCATCTACCCTGTCCAATCCCTTAAGAATTGTATATGTTTCGATAGGTTGGACCGGCTTGGATTATTTTTTCATGGAACTTGATAGGTACATAACATTATGAGGCATAGATCGGGTAGACAGATGGAACATTTCCCCAGGAACTAATATGAAATACTAGAGAGCACTGGGGCAAAGTATAAAGGAGATGGCAAGTTTTTTTACACAAGGGATGGTGAGTGTCTGGAACTGGCTGCCATGGCTGGTGTGGAGGCTGATTGGAGGAATATGGATCATGTGCAGGTGGATAAAAGATGGCATCATGTTTAGCACGGACAATGTGAGCCGAAGGGCCTGTTCTTGTGCTGTACCGGTCTATATGCTATGTTCAGACTAGTGAGAAGTGATGTATTTTAGGGAGTTCAATGAGGCCGGAGCAGACACGGTAATTGCCAGGATTTGCCAACGTTGTTAAACAGCGAGATTTGGGGGGAAAGTACGTGGATTCCTGAAGTGACCATATAGTGAGTCCAAGCGGTTAAGAAGGCATATGTGCTTTCATTGATAGAGGCATTGAGTACAGGGATGTCATGCTGCAGTTGTATAAATCATTGGTTGGGCAGAGCTTGGAGCAGCTCTAGTCACCACGACCAAAGGAAAGATGCGGTGAAGCCAGAGATGGTGCAGAGAAAAATCACAAGGATGTTGTCTGGATCGCAGTGTTTGAGTTACAAGGAGTTAGAAGCTCAGCCTGGGGTGCAGGGCCTGGCTCTGTCACTGTGGGGAAGGGAGAAGTCAGACAGATCCATCGTATTAGTTAGATCAGTATTTGTTAGTTAGGGGCACAGACAAGAGATCTTGTGGCAGCAAGCCACATGGATAGATAAACGTGAGGTTATCCACTTTGGCGGCAAAAACAAGGGGGCAGATTATTATCTCAATGGGGTTAGGTTAGGTAAGGGGGAGGTGCAGCGAGACCTGGGTGTCCTTGTACACCGGTCACTGAAAGTTGGCGTGCAGGTACAGCAGGCAGTGAAGAAAGCTAATGGATGTTGGCCTTCATAACAAGAGGATTTCACTATAGGAGTAAAGAGGTTCTTCTGCAGTTGTATAGGGCTCTGGTGAGACCACATCTGGAGTATTGTGTACAGTTTTGGTCTCCTAATTTGAAGAAGGACATCCTTTTGATTGAGACAGTGCAGTGTAGGTTCACGAGATTGATCCCTGGGATGGCGGGACTGTCATATGAGGAAAGATTGAAAAGACTGGGCTTGTATTCACTGGAGTTTAGAAGGATGAGGGGTTATCTTACAGAAACATATAAAATTATAAAAGGATTGGACAAGCTAGATGCAGGAAAAAAATTCCCAATGTTGAGCGAGTCCAGTACCAGGGGCCACAGTCTTAGAATAAAGGGGAGGTCATTTAAGACTGAGGTGAGAAAAAACGTTTTCACCCAGAGAGTTGTGAATTTATGGAATTCCCTGCCACAGAGGGCAGTGGAGGCCAAGTCACTGGATAGATTTAAGAGAGAGTTAGATAGAGCTCTAGGGGCTAGTGGAGTCAAGGGATATGGGGAGAAGGCAGGCACGGGTTATTGATAGGGGACGATCAGCCATGATCACAATGAATGGCGGTGCTGGCTCGAAGGGCCGAGTGGCCACCTCCTGCACCTATTTTCTATGTTTCTATGTTTCTATGTTTCTAAGCGAATCTCCAGGATATTCCAAAACGCTGGAGTAACTCAGCGGGTCAAACAGCATCTCTGGGGAACATGGATAGGTGAGGTTATGGGTCATGAGCCTTCTTCAGGATGGCATGCTGCCTCCCTGGTGCCAGAGCCCAGGACATCTCAGAGCAGCTGCATGACATCCTCAAGGGGGAGGAAGGAGCAGCCGGAAGTCATGGTGCATTGAACATAGGGAGTTAGGCAAAAGCAGAACCCCAAGGGTAGTGCTCTCTAGATGACTCCTGGTGCCACGTGCTAGTCAGGACAGATGAATGTGTGGCTGAGGAGTTGGTGCGGGGGGCTGTGTTTCTGATTTTCTGACCATTGGGTTGCTTTGGGTCAGAGGTGACCAGTACAAGAGGGACGGGTTGCATCTGAACAAGAGGGGCTCCAACATCCTGACAGGGAGGTTTGCTGATGCTACATGGAAGGGTTTAAACAAGAGAGGTAGGGGGGTTGGAACCAGAGTAGTAGGTCAGAAATTGGAAGTGATTGAGTTTTTCGAGGTGGTGATGAAGGTGATGGATGTTGTCTACATGGCATTTGAGAAAGTCCCCCATTGTAGGCTGATCCACGAGATTAAGATGCACGGGATTAGAATCAGAATCAGAATACTGTTTATTGTCATTTGAACCTAAATTCAAACAAAATTTCATTTCTGCAGTCATAACCATATAACCATATAACGATATAACAATTACAGCACGGAAACAGGCCATCTCGGCCCTTCTAGGCCGAACACTTACTCTCACCTAGTCCCATCTACCTACGAACGCACATACGAACAAGAAAAAAACCAAGACACACAATTGCCACAATTTACACAGACATCCATCACAGTGAATCTCCAAACACCTCCTCACTGTGATGCAAGGTAAAGTCTTATCTCTCCCCTGTACTTTATTCTTCTCCCGATGTTAAAGCTGCCGGCGGGCAATGGTAAGTCCCGCGGCCGTTAAGGCCGTGCCGGGCGATGTAAGGCCCTGCTCCGGGTCTTGATGTTGGAGCCCCTGGCGGGTAATGGTAAGTCCCGCGGCCGTTAAGCCGCGCCGGGCGATGTAAGGCCCTGCTATGGGTCGTTTTTAACCCCGCGATTCAGGCGGGAGAAGTTGCCGTTGCGGGAGCTCTGAAAAGCGGTCTCCCACCAGGGACCCGCGAGGTCCCGATGTCACCGTCCACAGGGCCTGCGGCTGGAGCCTCCGAAGCTCCGAAGGCGGGTCGCAGCCACGCGCCACCACAGCTCTCCAGGCTCCGAAGCCAGCTAGCTCCGCGATGGTGAATCCGCAGGCTCCGCGACTGGAGCCCCAGGTCGATTCCGGTTGGAGGCTGCTCCACGATGTTAGGCCCCAACGACAACGGGGACCCGACAGGGAAAAGGTCGGGTCCCCGTACAGGGAAGAGATTTAAAAGTTTTTTAAGTTTCCCCCCCCCGCCCCCCCCACATATAGTGAGGGCTTGGGTCGGGCACGGGGCTTGTTCTCGCAGAGACCCAGGACCGTTGGAGACAGCGGTGGAGGGTCGGAGCGGTGAGGGCTTGAATCGGGCACGGGGCTTGTTCTCGCAGAGACCCAGGACCGTTGGAGACAGCGGTGGAGGGTCAGAGCGGTGAGGGCTTGAATCGGGCACGGGGCTTGTTCTCGCAGAGACCCAGGACCGTTGGAGACAGCGGTGGAGGGTCAGAGCGGTGAGGGCTTGAGTCGGGCACGGGGCTTGTTCTCGCAGAGACCCAGGACCGTTGGAGACAGCGGTGGAGGGTCAGAGCGGTGAGGGCTTGGGTCGGGCACGGGGCTTGTTCTCGCGGAGACCCAGGACCGTTGGAGACAGCGGTGGAGGGTCAGAGCTTACCAAATCCCGTAACGTTCCACACTCCATAGGGAGGGTTTCTGGGGAAGCCGCTGATTGGTGGGAGCAGACTAGAGGAAGCAGCTGATTGGGTGCAACCTCAGGTTAGCATTTCTGCTTTTTGGTTAAAGGTGCAGTGATTTAGTAAGGGTACAGTGAGCTAAGGGAGGCTAGGGAAGCGGAAAATCAAAATGTGACAGGAGGATCCAGAATGTGTGAAGATAAAGCTCTAGATGTAAAAGGGGCAAAAACGGAAGGAAGGGTAGTAAAAATCATCTGAAAGTGCGTTATCTAAATGCGCTGTACACGGTATTAGTGAGACCACATTTGGAATACTGTGTACAGTTCTGGGGTCCATACTTAAGAAAGGATGTACTAGCCCTGGAGGCAGTGCAGCGAAGGTTTACAAGATTAATTCCTGCAATGAGGGGATTGACATATGAGGAAAGGTTAAGTAAGCTGGGACTCTACTCTTTGGAGTTTAGAAGAATGAGAGGCGATCTCATTGAAACGTATAAGATCGTGAGGGGCCTTGATCGGGTGGATGCACCGAGGATGTTCCCAATGATCGGGGAGGCTAGAACTAGGGGACATAGTTGCAGAGTGAGGGGGGGCTCTTTTAAAACTGAGATGAGGAAGAACTTCTTCACCCAGAGGGTGGTTAGTTTGTGGAGTTCACTGCCCCAGGGAGCAGTGGAAGCAGAAACGTTAAATTTATTTAAGTCAAAAATAGATGGTTTTTTAGCTGCCAAGGGGATAAGGGGCTACGGGGAGAAGGCAGGGATATGGGCCTAGGTATGGTTAGTATAGTAGACCTGAGTGATCTCCTGGACAAGTGTCGATCGCCTGGATTGGGTCGGAGAGGAATTTCCCGGATTTTTTTCCCGAATTGGACCTGGGTTTTTATCCGGTTTTTTGCCTCCCCCAGGAGATCATGCGGTTCTTGGGGTGGAGAGGGGTGATAGCGGTATAGAGGGGAGGGTAGTGTCTTGTGTTCTGTGTCTTGTGTCTACTGTTTGTGGGTAAGTGTGTCTGTTTAGTGTTCAGCCATGAGTGAATGGCGGTGCGGGCTCGACGGACCTGATGGTCTACTCTCGCACCTACTTTCTATGATATACACGGCTAAAAACTAAAACCAAAAACATACACCTAACGGGACAAAAAGAAAGAAAAGACGGAAGGACTGCACACGAGCCGCTGCCACAAGGCTGTGACTTGGCTGCATGGATTCAGAACTGGCCACTGATAGAAGATGGTGGAAGGACCATTGTGCTAGATAGAGCTCTTAAAGATAGCGGAGTCAGGGGATATGGGGAGAAGGCAGGAACGGGGTACTGATTGGGGATGATCAGCCATGATAACATTGAATGGCGGTGCTGGCTTGAAGGGCCGAATGGCCTACTCCTGCACCTATTGTCTATTGTCTATTGACAGCATCTGTGACCAGTTGAGTTTCATAGGGATCTCTGCTGTTTGTGATATTTATGAATGACTTGGATGTAAACCTAGACAGATTGGTTAGTAAGTTTGCAAATGACACAAAGATTACTGGGGTTGCCGGCTGTCAGAGTGGAATACAGATCTGCTACAGAAATGGGCAAAGAAGAGGCAGATGATGTCTAATCCAAGCAAGTGTGAGGTGTTGCACATCGGGAGGTCAAATGTAAGGGGAAAATATACAATAAATGGCACGACCCTCAACAACATTGATGTACAGAGGAAGTAAAAAAGGTGTTCGGTAGGCTTGCTTTCATTGGTCGGGGCATAGAGTACAAGTCAGGAAGTCATGATGCATCTTCAGAGGGCTTTGGTTAAGCCACATTCTGGAGTATCGTGTGCAGTTCTGGTCGCCCCATTACAGGAAGGATGTGGAGGCGTTGGAAAGGATGTATAACATGTTTACCAGAATGATCTTTGGATTACGGGGCATTAGTAACAGGGAGAGGTTGGACAGATTTGGATTGTTTTCCTTGGAAAGCCAGAATTGGCTGGGAGATTTGATAGAAATATATTTACTTATAAGATGCATAGATCTTGTAGTTAGACACAACCTTCTCCCCAGGATAGAAAAGCCAAATACTGGGTGAGAGGAGGAAAGTTTCAAAGTGATTTGCCGGGTAAGTGTTTTTTACACAGAAGTCAGTGAGTGCCTGGAACGCGCTCAGGGCCGGATTTAGATGAAGAGAGGCCCTAAGCTATTTCACTTGTGAGGCCCCCCCCCTCCCAATCCCCCACCCCCACGACTAGAGGACCATGAATACCCGACAGTGAGTGTGACACTTTTAGATCCTACGGTATGTATGTGAGGCAGCGAGGTGAATAGGCCCCCCTAGATCTCGAGGCCCTAAAATTAAGCTTGTCTAGCTTAAACGTAAATCCGGCCTTGAACACGCTGCTGGAGTGGTGGTTGAAACAGAAAGATAGTGGTGCTTAAGAGACTTTTAGATAGACACATGGATATGCAGGGAATGAAGGGATATGCAGGCAGATGTGATGGTCTATGCATCATGTTCAGCACATACGTTGTGGGCCGAAGGGCCTGTTCTTGTGCTGTACTGTTCGATGTTCCAAAAGAGACTGATTTTCCCTGGAGTGAAAGAGGCTAAGTGGAGATGAGATAATGGTTTACAAAATTAAAATTGGTCACTGTCTTTCTTCTGGTTCCAAAGCCAGAAGCCAAGATATTTCCCCATTGAGACTCTGCCTTGTGGAAGTGGAGGACATTATGTGGGCTCTTGGGACCTCTCCTGCCGCTGCCTTCCTTCCACTGCTACTCATCATTGCTTTAAGAACATTGTAAAGGGAACCTAAGGTGCTGGCTCGAAGGGCCGAATGGCCTACTCCTGCTCCTATTGTCTATTGTTCATTGAGATGCAACTTTTCCACACAGAGTGTGGTGGGTATGTGGAACAATATGTTTCACGCAGAGGGCGGTGGGAAATAGAACAAACTGCCAGAGGAGGTACACACAATTGCTGGGGAAACTCAGCGGGTGCAGCAGCATCTATGGAGCGAAGGAAATAGGCGACGTTTCGGGCCGAAACCCTTCTTCAGACTGGAGGTCGGTGGCGCCAGAGGAGGTCGGTGGCGCAGGTGCCAGAACAACATTTAAATGTCATTGGCACAGGTTTTTCTCAAGGACATGTTTGGATGGATGGGGCCAAGAACAGGCAACTGGGACTAGCTCAGGAAGCCACCGCAGTTGGGCCGAAGATTCTGTGTCTGTGCTGTCTAATGAAGTGACCCAGTGGATGGACAGTATTGCAAACTAGTGATCACAGCCATCACTAATTCTTGCTCACTGTTACAATAGACAATAGACAATAGGTGCAGGAGTAGGCCATTCAGCCCTTCGAGCCAGCACCGCCATTCAATGTGATCATGGCTGATCATCCCCAATCAGTACCCCATTCCTGCCTTCTCCCCATATCCCCTGACTCCGCTATTTTTAAGTGTCCTATCCAGCTCTCTCTTGAAAGTATCCAGAGAACCGGCCTCCACCGCCCTCTGAGGCAGAGAATTCGACAGACAGGTTGCAGGTTGCTGATCAATGTTATTGATTATTGAGTACATTAGATAACCAATCTCACTGTCCACCACCCACCACTTACAGTACAGTCTCATTGAATAATGAATCCAGATGATGAACAACAATGGATCCAACACCAATCCCTGTGGTACACCACCATCACACTCTCCAATCTGAACACAACCCTCTGCCACTAACTTCACTCCTTCCACCAATGCAGATCCCGTGCTTTCTGACATTCTGGACCAACCTATCATGTGGGACTTTGTCAAAGGCCTTGTTGAAGTCCATATAGAAAACATGCACCACCCTGCCCTGTCAGTCTTCAGTCATCTCCTCAAACAACCCGAGCAAGTTCTGAGAGTTGATTTCCTGCATACACACACGTGCAACTGTTATCAATCAGTCCCTGCCTTTGCAAATGCTGCCGACTTTGTCTCGGACAGCCCCTGCCTGTAGACCAGCCCATCGTTGCTGCTCGTCTAGAATCAAGGCTGAATATTTTTTATTTATTTATTTTTTTTATTAGAAGTACGGTAAGTTACAATACTACACAACACATATGTCTTAATACATTTTTTGTACCGCTTCATTTTTTGAGCTTTAAGAAAAAGATAGAAGTAAAGAAAGTAAGGAAAGTGCGCAAGAGTCGTGAAGGTGCTGGAGAGTGTTGAGAAAAGAAAGCCCCTTAGAAAAGAAGTTAGAGAAGGAAGTAAAGAAAGAAAGTAGACCCTAGAAAAGAAGGAAAAAGAAAGGAGAAACAATCGCTCTATTATAACATTAAACTCCGCAGAAAGGGGACTACCAACCAAGTCTGTTTTTGTTGTTTTGGTTTTTTTTTTACCCCCCGTTGCCAGATCCTGGTACCTTTTATTTATTTATTAAATTACTATTGCACCTTATGCTTGTAATAGTTCCAAAAACGTAGACCACGTCTTTTGGAATTGGTCTGCTTTACCTGCTAAGAGGAATCTCATCTCTTCCAGATGTAGTGTTTCAAACATATTTGATATCCACATTTTTATTGTTGGTGTAGGCGCATTTTTCCAGAATTTAAGTGTGAGCTTTTTTCCCATTATTAGCCCGTAATTGAGTAAATTCTTCTGAAACACGTTTAGTTCATGGTTACCTTCCGATATTCCAAAAATAATCCATTCTGGTTTTGGTACCAGTTTTATTTTAATTAATTTTGTAAAGATGTCAAATATTTCATTCCAGAATTTTTGTATTTTTGTACAAAAAACAAAAGAATGCACTATGCTTGACACAGACATTTATCACAGGTGGGTGAGACATTAGGGAAGAGTTTATTTATTTTAGTTTTTGAATAATATAGTCTATGTAATGTTGAATCAAGGCTGAATATTAACCACTCTTCAGTCTCCTCGTACCTCACCTTGGCTAACAAAGTTACAGAAATGGCTGCCAAGACCCCAGCAATTTCCTGCCTTACTCCCTACAATGATCCACACACTCCCTGTCACACCCTGAGGATTTAGCCACTGTTATCACCTTCAGGACACCCACATATTGTCAACATGGACAGCACCGTTGTACCCTAGATTCCATGTCCTTCTCCCTGCAGTACACTGCCCCAACCTCCCCTCTCTGATCCCTCCCCCTCCTCCATCCCTGCCCCCCTCCCCTACCTGCCCCCTCCCGTACCTGCCCCCCTCCCCTACCTGCCCCCTGTAGATGTTCCTTTAACATAGTGACCTCACCACTACTAACCACTCCCTATATCACAAGTATAAATGTAACCTCCCCACCCCTTGATCTCTCTCTAGCTCGTGTGACGGACCACGTACAGCTAGTGCAGTATTGTTTGTGAGTTATTAATAAAAGCAGTAAAGACAACAGTGCGTTATTGTATCACTTTACACCCCCCTCCCCCACCTGCCCCCTCCCTTACCTGCCCCCACTCCACCACCTGCCCCCCCCCCCCACCTTCCCCCCTCCCTTACCTTCCCCCCTCCCCCACCTTCCCACTCCCCTACAAGCCCCCCCATACCCCACCCTTAGGCAGTTTGTAGTGGCTGGGTGATTAAATCAGTGATTATCAGTGTTGTGGACTGGCTGCTGTCGTTGCGTGTGAGGCATCGACAAACTCTTCTCGCTGCAGACTGATTGTTATCAGCTTTGTTTGTGCAGAGCAGTAAATGTTATCACCTCCATCTGTCAGAGTTTGTACAAGATGTGTACTGAGGCCAGATATGTCTGAGAAAGCACCTGTTCTCTAGACACAAGAAGATACAGATTCTCAACGCACAAACCACACATTGCTGCTGCTGAACGGAGAGGGTTAAAGAAAACTGAGCTCCCATCAGCCAGCATGCCAACAACCTTCTCCACAGCCAACAATGGACCATTGTGGGCTCCACCTTTCCTTCATCATCTTTGCTGGATTTGATTTGTCCTTTTAGAAACATAGAAGAAACATAGAAAAATAGGTGCAGGAGGAGGCCATTCGGCCCTTTGAACCAGCACCGCCATTCATTATGATCATGGCTGATCGTCCCCAGTCAATAACCCGTGCCTGCCTTCTCCCCATATCCACTAGCCCCTAGAGCTCTATCTAACTCTCTCTTAAATCCATCCAGTGATTTGGCCTCCACTGCCCTCTGTGGCAGGGACTTCCACAAATTCACAACTCTCTGGGTGAAAAAGTTTTTTCTCACCTCAGTCTTAAATGGCCTCCCCTTTATTCTAAGACTGTGGCCCCTGGTTCTGGACTCGCCCGACATTGGGAACATTTTTCCTGCATCTAGCTTGTCCAGTCCTTTTATAATTTTATATGTTTCTATAAGAACCCCCTCATCCTTCTAAACTCCAATAAATACAAGCCTAGTCTTTTCAATCTTTCCTCATATGACAGTACCGCCATGCCAGGGATCAATCTCGTGAACCTACGCTGCACTGCCTCAATCACAAGGATGTCCTTCCTCAAATTAGGAGACCAAAACTGTACACAATACTCCAGATGTGGTCTCACCAGAGCCCTATACAACTGCAGAAGAACCTCTCTACTCCTATACTGAAATCCTCTTGTTATGAAGGCCAATATTCCATTAGCTTTCTTCACTGCCTGCTGTACCTGCACGCCAACTTTCAGTGACTGGTGTACAAGGACGCCCAGGTCTCGCTGCACCTCCCCCTTACGTAACCTAACCCCATTGAGATAATAATCTGCCCCCTTATTTTTGCCACCAAAGTGGATAACCTCACATTTATCTATATTATACTGCATCTGCCCACTCACTCAACCTGTCCATGTCACCCTGCAACCTCCTAACATCCTCTTCACAGTTCACACTGCCACCCAGCTTTGTGTCATCCGCAAACTTGCTAGTGTTGCTCCTAATTCCCTCTTCCAAATCATTAATATATATGGTAAACAGTTGTGGCCCCAACACCGAGTCTTGCGGCACTCCACTCGCCACTGCCTGCCCTCTGAAAAGGACCCGTTCACTCCTACTCTTTGCTTCCTGTCTGCTGACCAATTTTCTATTGATGTCAACACCCTACTCCCAATACCATGTGCTCTAATTTTCGTCACCAGTCTCCCGTGCGGGACATGGATAGGACAGGTTTGGAGGTATATAGACCAAGCGCAGGCAGGTGGGACCAGTGTAGCTGGGACATGTTGGCCGGTGTGGGCAAGTTGGGCAGAAGGGCCTTTTTCCACACTGTATCACTCAATGACTATTGATGTTGGCCGCTGTCTCCATAAGCAGGTTACCAGGAGACACCTCTGCATTTCCCGCTCACTTCTACACTCAGATTCAGATGGCAGTTAGAATCAGCCCTGGTCCCCCTGCACCGGGTGTTGCCCCACTGACTCTACGTCATGTATGGACAAGCCATGACACACGTGGTGGGGATATTGGAGGCGTCAGCACTCGGCCCTGCGGGTCACTGAAATCACTGCCAATCATGCTGACCATTCCCACAGTTGGATTCACATCAGTCCTAGTGTGGAATGGTGAGTGTGCAGGGGGAGTGCGAGTGTGAGTGTGAGTATGCAGTGTGAGTGTGCAGGGGGGGTGTAAGTGTGCAGTGTAAGTGTGCAGTGTGATTGTGCAGGGGGGGTGCGGAGGTGGGTGTGCAGGGGAGTGTGTCTGAGCGCGGCGGTGGGTGAGTGTGCAGGGAGGTGGGTGTGCAGGGGGAGTGTGAGTATACAGTATGAGTGTGCAAGGGGCGTGTGCAGTGTGAGTGTGCACGGGGGTGGGTGTGCAGGGGGAGTGTGAGTATGCAGTATGAGTGTGCAAGGGGCGTGTGCAGTGTGAGACGTGAATTGGCCAAGATTGACTGGCAATTAGTTTTAAAAGGGTTGACGGTGGATATGCAATTGAAGGTATTTAAAGACTGCATGGATGAACTACAAAAATTGTTCATCCCGGTTTGGCAAAAGAATAAATCAGGGAAGGTAGTGCATCCGTGGATAACAAGGGAAATCAGGGATGGTATCAAAGCAAAAGATGATGCGTACAAATTAGCCAGAAAAAGCAGCATACCAGAGGACTGGGAGAAATTCAGAGACCAGCAGAGGAGGACAAAGGGCTTAATTAGGAAAGGGAAAATAGATTATGAAAGAAAACTGGCAGGGAACATAAAAACTGACTGCAAAAGTTTTTATAGATATGTGAAGAGAAAGAGATTAGTTAAAACAAATGTAGGTCCCTTGCAGTCAGAAACAGGTGAGTTGATCATGGGGAACAAGGATATGGCGGACCAATTGAATAACTACTTTGGTTCCGTCTTCACTAAGGAAGACATAAATAATCTGCCGGAAATAGCAGGGGACCGCGGGTCAAAGGAGATAGAGGAACTGAGTGAAATCCAGGTTAGTCGGGAAGTGGTGTTGGGTAAATTGAATGGATTAAAGGCCGATAAATCACCAGGGCCAGATAGGCTGCATCCCAGAGTACTTAAGGAAGTAGCTCCAGAAATAGTGGATGCATTAGTGATAATATTTCAAAACTCTTTAGATTCTGGAGTATTCCTGAGGATTGGAGGGTAGCAAACGTAACCCCACTTTTTAAGAAGGGAGGAAGAGAGAAAACGGGGAATTACAGACCAGTTAGTCTAACATCGGTAGTGGGGAAACTGCTAGAGAGTTATTAAAGATGGGATAGCAGCACATTTGGAAAGTGGTGAAATCATTGGACAAAGTCAGCATGGATTTACGAAAGGTAAATCATGTCTGACGAATCTTATAGAATTTTTCGAGGATGTAACTAGTAGAGTGGATAGGGGAGAACCAGTGGATGTGTTGTATCTGGACTTTCAGAAGGCTTTCGACAAGGTCCCACATAAGAGGTGGCCGACTAGGAAAAGGGGAGATGCAACGAGACCTGGGTGTCATGGTACACCAGTCATTGAAAGTGGGCATGCAGGTGCAGCAGGCAGTGAAGAAAGCGAATGGTATGTTAGCTTTCATAGCAAAAGGATTTGAGTATAGGAGCAGGGAGGTTCTACTGCAGTTGTACAGGGTCTTGGTGAGACCACACCTGGAGTATTGCGTACAGTTTTGGTCTCCAAATCTGAGGAAGGACATTATTGCCATAGAGGGAGTGCAGAGAAGGTTCACCAGACTGATTGCTGGGATGTCAGGACTGTCTTATGAAGAAAGACTGGATAGATTTGGCTTATACTCGCTAGAATTTAGGAGATTGAGAGGGGATCTTATAGAAACGTACAAAATTCTTATGGGGTTGGACAGGCTAGATGCAGGAAGATTGCTCCCGATGTTGGGGAAGTCCAGGACAAGAGGTCACAGCTTAAGGATAAGGGGGAAATCCTTTAAAACCGAGATGAGAAGAACTTTTTTCACACAGAGAGTGGTGAATCTCTGGAACTCCCTGCCACAAAGGGTAGTCGAGGCCAGTTCATTGGCTATATTTAAGAGGGAGTTAGATGTGGCCCTTGTGGCTAAGGGGATCAGAGGGTATGGAGAGAAGGCAGGTATGGGATACTGAGTTGGATGATCAGCCATGATCATATTGAATGGCGGTGCAGGCTCGAAGGGCCGAATGGCCTACTCCTGCACCTAATTTCTATGTTTCCATGTTTCTATGTAAGAGATTAGTATACAAACTTAAAGCACACGGTATTGGGGGTTCAGTATTGATGTGGATAGAGAACTGTCTGGCAAACAGGAAGCAAAGAGTAGGAGTAAACGGGTCCTTTTCACAATGGCAGGCAGTGACTAGTGGGGTACCGCAAGGCTCAGTGCTGGGACCCCAGCTATTTACAATTTATATTAATGATCTGGATGAGGGAATTGAAGGCGACATCTCCAAGTTTGCGGATGACACTAAGCTGGGGGGCAGTGTTAGCTGTGAGGAGGATGCTAGGAGACTGCAAGGTGACTTGGATAGGCTGGGTGAGTGGGCAAATGTTTGGCAGATGCAGTATAATGTGGATAAATGTGAGGTTATCCACTTTGGTGGCAAAAACAGGAAAGCAGACTATTATCTAAATGGTGGCCGACTAGGAAAAGGGGAGATGCAGCGAGACCTGGGTGTCATGGTACACCAGTCATTGAAAGTAGGCATGCAGGTGCAGCAGGCAGTGAAGAAAGCGAATGGTATGTTAGCTTTCATAGCAAAAGGATTTGAGTATAGGAGCAGGGAGGTTCTACTGCAGTTGTACAGGGTCTTGGTGAGACCACACCTGGAGTATTGCGTACAGTTTTGGTCTCCAAATCTGAGGAAGGACATTATAGACAGAGGGAGTGCAGAGAAGGTTCACCAGACTGATTCCTGGGATGTCAGGACTTTCATATGAAGAAAGACTGGATAGACTTGGCTTATACTCGCTAGAATTTAGGAGATTGAGAGGGGATCTTATAGAAACGTACAAAATTCTTATGGGGTTGGACAGGCTAGATGCAGGAAGATTGTTCCCGATGTTGGGGAAGTCCAGGACAAGGGGTCACAGCTTAAGGATAAGGGGGAAATCCTTTAGGACCGAGATGAGAAGAAACTTTTTCACACAGAGAGTGGTGAATCTCTGGAACTCTCTGCCACAGAGGGTAGTTGAGGCCAGTTCATTGGCTATATTTAAGAGGGAGTTAGATGTGGCCCTTGTGGCTAAAGGGATCAGGGGGTATGGAGAGAAGGCAGGTACGGGATACTGAGTTGGATGATCAGCCATGATCATATTGAATGGCGGTGCAGGCTCGAAGGGCCGAATGGCCTACTCCTGCACCTATTTTCTATGTATCTATGTATCTATGAGTGTGCAGGGGGGTGGATGTGCAGGGGGAGTGTGAGTATGCAGATGAGTGTGCAAGGAGCGTGTGCAGTGTGAGTGTGCAGGGGGTGGGTGTGCAGAGGGAGTGTGAGTATACAGTATGAGTGTGCAAGGGGCGTGTGCAGTGTGAGTGTGCAGGGGGCGGGTGTGCAGGGGGAGTGTGAGTATGCAGTATGAGTGTGCAAGGGGCGTGTGCAGTGTGAGTGTGCAGGGGGGGTGGGTGTGCAGGGGGAGTGTGAGTATACAGTATGAGTGTGCAAGGGGCGTGTGCAGTGTGAGTGTGCAGGGGGTGGGTGTGCAGGGGGAGTGTAAGTATGCAGTATGAGTGGTCAGTGTGGGTGTGCAAGGGGAGTGTGCAGGGGAGTGTGTCAGTGAGCGCGGCGGTGGGTGTGTCTAGCCGCCGGAGGGGGCAGTTCAGGCGCCGTTCAGCAGAACCTGCACACTTTGCGGAGTGTGAACAGACTGCGGCTGACACGCTCTGACTACGGATCAGTAACCGGGGGGAGAGCGCGTGGACACCGGCAGTTGTGCGGATGGGAGACGGAGATGGAGCCGGTGCGGGCGGGGGCGACAACTGGGTCAGTAACCGGTGTCTGCCACCGACTCAGGGCGCTGCGGGGTGGGTGTGGGAGAGAGGGACATGGGATGGGCAGAGGGGGTTGGGAGAGAAGAGAGAGAGAGAGAGAGAGAGAGAGGGAGGGGGAGAAGTGGGGGAGAGGGAGGTAGTGAAGAGAATGTCCGTCATAGCGATATACAGCACGGATACAGGCCATTCTGCCCAACGTGCCCATACTGACCCAAATGCCCCATCTAAACTAATCCCGTTCCCCCAGTTTGGCCCATAAACCTTACCTATCCATGTTGTTATAGGACCTGCCTCAACGACCTCCTCAGGCAGCTTGTTCCATACAACCACCACCACCATCATCGTGAAAACATTACTCTTCGAGTTCCTATTAAATCTTTCCCCTCTCACCTTAAACCCATGTCCTCGGGTTCTTGATTCCCCAACTCTGGGTAAAAGACACTGCGCATCCCCCGATCTATTCCCCTCATTATTTTATACACCTCTATATAATCATCTCTTAGTCTTTTGCACTCTGGGGGGGAACTGGGGAACGGGTTGGTGTTGGCACTGGCGCCACTCTGGGGGAACTGGGGAACGGGTTGGTGTTGGCGCCACTCTGGGGGAACTGGGGAACGGGTTGGTGTTGGCGCCACTCTGGGGGAACTGGGGAACGGGTTGGTGTTGGCACTGGCGCCACTCTGGGGGAACTGGGGAACGGGTTGGTGTTGGCGCCACTCTGGGTAAAATACCTTTAAATGCTCCTCGCCCTCAACAACATTGTGTCAAGTGACAATGCAAATATTTCTGTCGGGACCTCTTATTATCCGAGGGAACAGCAGCCATGGGAACGTCCACCTTAAGATGCTGAAGATATAATCTGCTCCACTCCTTTTCCTGAATCTGTTCCAACCCGTCACTATTAATTTCCCTTAATCCCTCTGCTGGTCTCTGCGTGTTAGTGGTGATCTCTGCTGGTTTCTATGCAGCAGTGCCCGTCCCTGTTGGCCTCTGCTGGTCTCTGCTGGTTTCTGCTGGCCGCTGATGGTGCGTATGTGTCGGTGATGTTCCCTTCTGGTCTCTGTGGGGCAGTATAATTTTATAATTTTAGTAGAAATAGTATTGGGTAGGCTAATGGGACTGAAGGATGATAAATCCCCTGGGCCTGATTGTCTGCATCCAAGGGTCCTCAGGGAGGTGGCTCTAGAAATAGTGGACGCATTGGTGATCATTTTCCAATGTTCAATAGATTCAGGATCAGTTCCTGTGGATTGGAGGATAGCTAATGTTATCCCACTTTTCAAGAAAGGAGCGAGAGAGAATACGGGGAATTACAGACCAGTTAGCCTGACTTCGGTGGTGGGAAAGTTGCTGGAGTCAATTATTAAAGAGGTAATAATGGGGCATTTGGATAGCAGTAAAAGGATTAGTCCAAGTCAACATGGATTTATGAAAGGGAAATCATGCTTGACTAATCTTCTGGAATTTTTTGAGGATGTGACAAGTAAAATAGATGAAGGGGAGCCAGTGGATGTAGTGTATCTAGACTTTCAGAAAGCCTTTGATAAGGTCCCGCACGGGAGACTGGTGACTAAAATTAGAGCACATGGTATTGGGGTAGGGTGTTGACATGGATAAAAAATTGGTTGGCAGACCGGAAGCAAAGAGTAGGAGTGAACGGGTCCTTTTCAGAATGGCAGGCAGTGGCGAGTGGAATGCCGCAAGGCTCGGTGTTTGGGGCCGCAACTGTTTACCATATATATTAATGATTTGGAAGAGGGAATTATGAGCAAGTTTGCGGCTGACACAAAGCTGGGTGGCAGTGTGAACTAATGGAATATTGGCCTTCATAACAAGAGGATTTCAGTATAGGAGTAAAGAGGTTCTTCTGCAGTTGTATAGGGCTCCGGTAAGGCCACATCTGGAGTATTGTGTACAGTTTTGGTCTCCTAATTTGAGGAAGGACATCCTTGTGATTGAGGCAGTGCAGCGTAGGTTCACGAGATTGATCCCTGGGATGGCGGGACTGTCGTATCGGGAAAGATTGAAAAGACTAGGCTTGTATTCACTGGAGTTTAGAAGGATGAGGGGGGATCTTGTAGAGACTTATAAAAGGACTGGACAAGCTAGATGCAGGAAAAATGTTCCCAATGTGGGGCGAGTCCAGAACCAGGGGCCACAGTCTTAGAATAAAGGGGAGGTCATTTAAGACTGAGGTGAGAGGGCAGTGGAGGCCAAATCACTGGATGGATTTGGAGAGTTAGATAGAGCTCTAGGGGCTAGTGGAGTCAAGGGATATGGGGAGAAGGCAGGCACGGGTTATTGATTGGGGACGATCAACCATGATCACAATGCATGGCGGTGCTGGCTCGAACGGCCGAATGGTCTCCTCCTGCACCTATTTTCCATCTTTCTATGTTTGTAGTGCTGGTCTCTGTGGGACAGTGCTGTCTCTGCTGGTCTCTGTGGGGCAGTGCTGTCTCTGCTGGTCTCTGTGGGGTAGTGCTGTCTCTGCTGGTCTCTGTGGGGCAGTGCTGTCTCTGCTGGTCTCTGTGGGTCAGTGCTGTCTCTGCTGGTCTCTGTGGGGTAGTGTTGGTCTCTGTGGGGCAGTGTTGGTCTCTGTGGGGCAGTGTTGGTCTCTGTGGGGCAGTGTTGGTCTCTGTGGGGCAATGCTGGTCTCTGTGGGGCAATGCTGGTCTCTGTGGGGCAGTGCTGGTCTCTGTGGGGCAGTATTGGTCTCTGTGGGGCAGTGTTTGTCTCTGCTGGCCTCTGTGGGGCAGTGCTGGTCTCTGTGGGGCAGTGCTGTCTCTGCTGGTCTCTGTGGGGCAGTGCTGTCTCTGCTGGTCTCTGTGGGGCAGTGTTGGTCTCTGTGGGGCAGTGTTGGTCTCTGTGGGGCAGTGCTGTCTTTGCTGGTCTTTGCTGGTCTCTGTGGGGCAATGCTGGTCTCTGTGGGGCAGTGTTGGTCTCTGTGGGGCAGTGCTGTCTCTGCTGGTCTCTGTGGGGCAGTGTTGGTCTCTGTGGGGCAGTATTGGTCTCTGTGGGGCAGTGTTGGAATCTGTGGGGCAGTGCTGTCTCTGCTGGTCTCTGTGGGGCAGTGTTGGTCTCTGTGGGGCAGTGTTGGTCTCTGTGGGGCAGTGTTGGTCTCTGTGGGGCAGTGCTGGTCTCTGTGGGGCAGTGCTGTCTCTGCTGGTCTCTGTGGGGCAGTGTTGGTCTCTGTGGGGCAGTGTTGATCTCTGTGGGGCAGTGCTGTCTTTGCTGGTCTCTGCTGGTCTCTGTGGGGCAGTGCCGGGTCCGCTGAGCTGCAGCTGATGTTGGTTGGTTGTGATTTTCCAGATGTCGCCGACAGATGTGCCGCAAGAGGAGTTCAGCACCAACACGGACGACTACTCGGAATACCCGCAGCTGTGTGACAAGAGCGAGCTGCAGCGGCTGGTGGTTTTACTGCAGCCGTGTGTCTACTCGCTGGTCTTCACTCTGGGGGTACTGGGGAACGGGTTGGTGTTGGCGACATACGCGCAACACCAGCGGTTATTAGTAACTGACATCTACCTGCTCAATCTGGCCGTGGCCGACCTGCTGTTTCTGTTCACGTTGCCCTTCCATGCCGCCGCCTCGCAGCCCGGCTCGGTCTTTGGCCCGGTGTTGTGCGCGCTAGTACACACTGTGTACAAGGTGAACCTGTACAGCGGTTTCCTGCTACTCATGTGTATCAGCATCGACCGCTACTTCTCCATCGTGTGGGCCCGGGCGGCGCGGAGACTGCGCTCTCGCCAGCTGCGCCTCTGCCGCCACATCTGTCTGGCTGTCTGGGTCAGTTCGTTGCTGCTCAGTGTCCCTCACCTCCTCTACAGCCGGGTGAAGCAGTACTCCGCCCGCCTCTGCCCCCTCGCCTACACCGCCGGCCTCAACAGTTGGATGCGGGTGGCCACTCCGGCCGTCGAGATGTTGCTGGGTTTTCTGCTACCCCTTCTGGTCATGACCTTCTGCTACTCAGTGATTGTTCGCACCTTGCTGCAGGTGCGCGGCTTGGAGAAGCACCGGACAGTCCGCATGGTTCTGCTGGTCGGTCTGGTATTCGTCTTGTGTCAGACACCCTACAACATCATGTTGCTGCTGGACACGGTGCGAGGCAGGGCGGGGTTGGAGTGTGAGCAGATCAAGCGGCGAGACCTGGCGCTGCAGGTGACCAGCAGCCTGGCCTACACCCGCTGTTGTCTCAACCCGCTAGTCTACGCCTTCGTGGGCGTCAAGTTCCGCAGCAACTTGCTCCGGTGTCTGGGTCGCTGGCGCCGGAGAGCGAGGCCGAACAGCCTGAGTTCCAGCCGCGCCTTCAACCTCAACACCGATATCAGCACCGTGACCCGGTAGACCCTCCCGCGGCCCCGGAGGGGGGGGAGAGGCACGACACCCGGGGTCGGGGGCGAGATCCGGTCGGCCTGTCCCAGTGAAACTCCGTTACATTCTCCCAAAGCTTGTTTGCCCCCTTTCCACCCTCCCCCCATTCCCGTGGTATCCCCCTTCCCCTTGATTAATCCCACCCATCTGTAGCCCAGAACGTCGCTGCCAGTCCCATCCCTCCCCCAGCCATGTGTCTATAATCGCCCTGACACAAAAAGCTGGAGTAACTCACTTACTTGTCCCACTGAGTTACTCCAGCTTTGTGTCTATCTTCTGTTTAAACCAGCACCTGGTCATTAATCCGTGTACAACCATACCCACGGCTCCAGGTGTGGCCTGACCCATACACTGCTCCAGGTGTGGCCTGACCTATACACACGGCTCCAGGTGTGGTCTGACCCATACACACGGCTCCAGGTGTGGTCTGACCTATACACACGGCTCCAGGTGTGGTCTGACCCATACACTGCTCCAGGTGTGGCCGCTCGAAATCGTGGCAATTGTTACAAAAAATGTTCCTGTATTTTAACGTTTTGGTAATAAAGTTCAGCGTTGCATCAGCCTCACCCTCACCTGCACGTGTCTGCGCCGATACCTTCACTTATATCTCCACCGGGAGGTTTGCCGATGTTCGCGAGGGGAGGGTGGGAGGGTCTCGCCTGAAGCAGCAGAGAGGTTGTGAGACGTGGCCGGCACAGCAAATGTCCACTTTCTCGCTGAAACAATGGTCAGGGAATATCCCATGTCAATGAGATCTGATGGTCGCGCCCGCTGGCCGTGGAACTGCCGACAAAGTGTGTAGGAAGGAACTGCAGATGCTGGTTTACACCGAAGATAGTCGCAAAGTGCTGGAGTAACTCAGCGGGACAGGCAGCATCTCTGGAGAAAAAGGATGGGCGATGTTTGGGGGGGGGGGGGGGGGGGGGGGGGGGGGGAAGGGGTAGGGTAGTGTGTGTAGAAGTTACTGACAATTAGAGAATTCACACCTCACCTTCCTCCATCAACCATCCCTTAGCCCAACTGATCAAGATCCTGTACCACCACCACGTTGCTTTCATGCTAATTATGTCTTGTACATCCTTATCCAAATATAAACCACAAACAGCAATAGACTCAGCACCAATACATAGAAACATAGAAAAATAGATGCAGGAGTTGACCATTCGGCCCTTCGGTCCTGCACCGCCATCATGGCTCATCATCCACAATCAGTACCCCGCTCCTGCTTTCTCCCCCATATCCCTTGATTCCGTTAGCCCTAAGAGCTAAATCTAACTCTCTCTTGAAAACACCCAGTGAATTGGCCTCCACTGCCTTGTGTGGCAGAGAATTCCACAGATTCACAACTCTCTGGGTGAAGAAGTTTTTCTTCATCTCACTCCTACCCCTTGAAAACATGTGAAATACCTGAGGCATGTAGCTAGACGCGGGCCTCCAATCTGAAATACAACCTCCCACAATCACCCACTACTTCCTTCCATGAAGCCAGTTCTCTATCCAGTCGCAACTCCCCCTGGATCCCGCAGTCTGCCATGCACAACTTTATCAAAGGCCTCATTGGTCCACGGAGACAGCGTGAGCCTTGCCCTGGTCACGGTGCCAGTGCCAGGTGCCGGTGTCAATTGCCAGTGCCCATGCCCAGTACCGGTGTCAAGTGCCAGTGCCCAGTGCCGGTGTCAAGTGCCAGTGCCCAATGCCGGTGTCAAGTGCCAGTGCCCAATGCCCAGTGTCGGTGTCAAGTGCCCAGTGCCCAGTGCCAGTGCCCAGTGTCAGTGCCCAGTGCCAGTGTCAAGTCCCAGTGCCCAGTGCCGGTGTCAAGTGCCAGTGCCCAATGTCAGTGCCCAATGCCGGTGTCAAGTCCCAGTGCCCAGTGCCGGTGTCAAGTGCCAGTGCCCAGTGCCAGTGCCCAGTGCCGGTGTCAAGTCCCAGTGCCCAGTGCCGGTGTCAAGTGCCAGTGCCCAATGTCAGTGCCGGTGTCAAGTGCCAGCGCCCAGTGCCCAGTGCCCAGTGTCAGTGCCAAGTGCCGGTGTCAAGTGCCAGTGCCCAATGCCGGTGCCGGTGCCAAGTGCCAGTGCCCAGTGCCAAGTGCCGGTGTCAAGTGCCAGTGCCCAATGCCGGTGCCGGTGCCAAGTGCCAGCGCCCAGTGCTGGTGCCAGTGCCCAATGCCAGTGCCCAGTGCCGGTGTCAAGTCCCAGTGCCAGTGCTCAGTGCCAGTGTCAGTGCCCTGTGCCCAGTGCCAGTGCCCAATGTCAGGCAGTAGCGGTGCAAGTGCAGAAGATGCATCGACGCTTCTGTCCTCAACTTCCTCTCGGGTTGATGGGAATGAGACCGAGCTGCTCCCTCTGCTGGTCAAAGGTGAGACGGACAGTCAGAGCGCGAAGCAGAGATCAGCTGAAGAAAATCTGCACCTTGGTTCCTTAGAAAACAAACATGAGGAAGTTTCTCTGGTCTCAGTCCAGACCGGCAGGTCCTTAGTCTGAACCCGCGACCCCCTCAACAAGCGGAGATCCTCTTGTACCCACCCTCCTCCCCTCGCCCCCCTCCCGGCTCCCCCTTGGGGTCACCAACTCACCCCACCCTCTCCCCTTTCCCCCACCCTCTCCCCTTGCCCCCACCCTCTCCCCTTGCCCCCACCCTCTCCCCTTGCACCCCCCCCCCCCCGCCTGGCATGGTGACGACCGGGATCCGGAGCCGCTAAACCTGACAATGTCATTGTAAGTCTCAACACACCTGTTGTTATATTTGAACATAAAGATGTGATGGATGTTGAGTGTGTGAGCCTGGCCGCTGTTCCTACACCACGAGCACCGTGTAGGAACAAATGCTTTTCACTCTACCTCGCTGCAGGTGACCATAAACTAAACTGATGATCACTTTGTTTACTCTCCCATCTAAACTTGGAGCCATTGACCACTGGCCCCTGCGGGTCTATAACTACTTCGCTAACTGCGTGGGTTGAGCGTTTAACTGGCTACAGAAAGTTGCTGCAAATATGTTGGCGAGTGGGAGAATCTGCGGGGAACATAATATGAATGTGGGCAGATTAAATACATGGAATTATTGTAGGGTCAGTATAAATGAGTGGTAATGGTCAGCATGAACTGGGTGGGCCGAAGGGCCTTTTCCGTGCTGTATATTTCCATCGACCTATGAGGGGCCTTCGCTTCTTCCTGGACCAATAGGCAACAGGTGCAGGAGGAGACCATTCGGCCCTTCGGACCAGCACCGCCATTCACTGTGATCATGATTGATAATTCACAATCAGTTCCCCGTACCTGCCTTCTCCCGAGCGCCAACACAAACCGCGTGGAACAGGGTCGCGGCCCATTCCTTCTCTCCACAGATGCTGCCTGACCCGCTGAGTTACTCCAGCACTCTGTGTCCATCTTGCAGCTGCGGCCCACGGCGGAGGCCAGCATCGGCCACCGGAAACAAACTCAAACATTCACCACAGCTGTCACCACTGGCCAAGCGCCAGTGCCACCTCCTCAACTGGCCCAGTGGACCCCCCACCCCTCCGGCCCAGCCAGCCCAATCCCTCTGGCCCAGTGCTCCTCCCCACTGGCCCAGAGCCACTGACCACATGATGCCAGCAGCCGGGCGGTTCCCTGTGCTCTGGGCCGGCCCTGTGACGCAGAGGGTGCCTGGGGGGAATAGTCACCTCTCCTGTCTCCTCCCCCCTCGCCCCACTATCTCTCTCTCTCCACTTTCTCTCTCACCCCCTCTCCTCCTCCAACTCCCCCCTCTCTCTCTCCCTCCCCCTTTCCCCCTCCCCCTCCCTCCCTCTCTCCCTCCCCCTCCCTCTCTCCCTCCCCCTCCCTCTCTCCCTCCCTCTCTCTCTCTTCCTCCCTCTCTCCCTTCCTCTCTCTCTCCCTCCCTCCCTCTCTCTCCCTCCCTCCCTCTCTCCCTCCCCCTTTCCCCCTCCCTCCCGCCACAGGAAGCGCAGTAACAGGGACCGGGCACCACAAAAGGCCGCTGCTCCCACGGCCACTGAGGGCGTTTGTGGCGAGGCGGGGGCGGGAGCGGGAGAAGGAGGTGCGGATTTGGAGAGGCCGGGCCCAGGTCCCGATCCCGATGTCTCTGCCCGCGATGTGCTGCCTCCTGTGCTGCCGGCGAGGCTTCCGTCTGCTGGGCCGGGACGACGGTGACGCTGATAAAGGCGAGGAGTTGCTGGAAGTCAGGGCGGTGAGTGTTGGTTTGGGGGGGGGGGGGTTGGGAACGTGGCAGGAGGAGAGTGGGGTGGTGGGGGGTGAGGTGGGTGGTGGTACATTGACCCTTCACACCCCCACATGGCCAGCCACCCCGTCTCTCCTGCCACCGTTACTGCCCCCGCTCCTTCCCAGACCCCGGCAGGGTTTCCGAGGGAACTGCAGGTGCAGGTTTACACAACAGCACACAAAGTGCTGGAGTAACTCAGTTGGCAGGTAGAATCTCTGAAGAACATGGATAGGTGACGTTTCAGGTCAAGACCCTTTTCCAGACTGATTCAGTGGTTTGTTTGTGGACAAAGGGACCTCCTCCAAGTGTGATATATCCATGTTCTCCACAGATACTTCAATAGACAATAGGTGCAGGAGGAGGCCATTCGGCCCTTCGAGCCTGCACCACCATTCAATCTGATCATCCAACTCAGTATCCTGTACCTGCCTTCTCTCCATACCCCCTGATCCCTTTATCCACAAGGGCCACATCTAACTCCCTCTTAAATATAGCCATTGAACTGGCCTCAACTACCTTCTGTGGCAGATAATTCCACAGATTCACCACTCTTTGAGTGAAATTCTTTTTTCTCATCTTGGTCCTAAAAGATTTCCCCCTTATCCTTAAACTGTGACCCCTTGTTCTGGACTTCCCCAACATCGGGAACAATCTTCCTGCATCTAGCCTGTCCAACCCCTTAAGAATTTTGTAAGTTTCTATAATATCCCCCCTCAATCTTCTAAATTCTAGCGAGTACAAGCCGAGTCTATCCAGTCTTTCTTCATATGAAAGTCCTGCCATCCCAGGAATCAGTCTGGTAAACCTTCTCTGTACTCCCTCTATGGCAAGAATGTCTTTCCTCAGATTATGAGACCAAAACTGTACACAATACTCCAGGTGTGATCTCACCAAGGCCCTGTACAACTGCAGTAGAACCTCCCTGCTCCTATACTCAAATCCTTTTGCTATGAATGCTAACATACCATTTGCTTTCTTCACTGCCGGCTGCACCTACTTTCAATGCCTGGTGTACCATGACACCCAGGTCTCGTTGCATCTCCCCTTTTCCTAATCGGCTACCATTCAGATAATAGTCTACTTTCCAATTCTTGCCACCAAATTATCCACCTCACATTATCCACATTATACTGCATCTGCCATGCATTTGCCCGCTCACCCAGCCTAAGTCACCTTGCAGCCTCCTAGCATCATCCTCACAGCTAACACTGCCCCCCAGCTTCGTCTCATCCGCAAACTTGGAGATGTTGCATTCAATTCCCTCGTCCAAATCATTAACATATATTGTATAATATATAAAAAAAGGACCTCTTTGCCAACATGCCATACGTTTTCTTCACTGCCTGCTGTACCTGCATGCTTGCTTTCGTAGACTGATGATCAAGGACCCCCAGATCCCGTTATACTTCCCCTTTTCCCAACTTGATGCCATTTAGATAGTAATCTGCCCTCCTGTTTTTGCTACCAAAGTGGATAACCTCACATTTCTCCACATTAAACATCATCTGCCATGCATCCGCCCACTCC